>NC_091758.1:32031075-32118575 GCF_043380555.1 Nothobranchius furzeri
CCAGACCATGCAAATAAAGGTGATTTCCTGTTGGTGCCAGGTGTTTACAAATCAGGTTTGTGAAGTACTTGGAATGGATCGGACTGTTTGTGTGCAGTTTCAGCAGGCGAGGGAACAGCTGGAGAGCCAGATCACACGTCTGCAGCAGGAGAACGGGATTCTGAGGGACGCCGTCAGCTCCGCCACCAACCAGATGGAGAGCAAGTCGGTGTTGAAAAACTTAAACCGCATTGAAATATTAATAATGAGTTTCGCTTTCTGATCCGTGACAAAAAACTTTCAACACGATATTCTAATTCTACTAGATGCACCAGTAAACACACCTACTTTATAAAACACGTGCAAGCTTTTAGTACCGTCTTCCAGCAGCAATTCCTGTAAGTTTTCCATATCGCGCTCCTGACAGGAATTCAGCCGAGCTGAACAAGCTGCGCTCCGAGTACGCCGGTCTGATGAAAGAACTGGCAGACAACAACGGCAAGCTGCAGCAGGAGGAGCACCAGAGGAAGTCGCTGGAGGTCGGCTACAAGCAGAACGTGTCCCAGCTGGAGGTACGCTGATCCAGATGCACAGAGTGTGTGTTCAGCCTGTGTTTGTGTAGCCCCCAGCTGAGGCAGGGCGTGCTGCATTGCTTCACATCTGGTTTGTGGGTGTGGCGGCATTTCCCAGCGAGGAGTGTGGGGGGGAATGACCTGAGATGGGAGGGTTTCTGTGGGAAGCTTTGTGCTGCTAGCCTCTCAGATCAGCCCTTCCTGTCTGTCTTAAAATAAATGACAAGATTGCACTCATGCATGCTCTGGAAAAAGCGTCAGAGCTATAATCAAGAGTTGAGCTGCATAGTCTGAAGCATGATGTTGCATAATCCAGGTTTACTATTAATAGGTATGTTTCAACAGAGAAGCTATCTTTGCTAAAAGAATCACGGGTTTCTTTCTCTCCAGGCACAGCTACAGGACGCCAAACGGCGCTGGGAAGAGCTGCAGAACTTCCTCCACACCGTCAATACAGAAAGAGAGAAGCTCCAGGCCTCCAAGCAAGGTGAGCAATCAGTCACGCGGAAAAACATGCAGAGGTTTTGCCAAATCGGGTAACGTTCTGCTACTGAGTGCCCACCGGTGCTTGCAGAGCTCCACAGCCAGCTGCTGGCGGTGGAGACGGAGATGAACAACAAAAACAAGGAAGTCCAGACCTTACACGGCAGCCTGGCAGAAGCCATGCTCTCCAAGGATCGGCTGGAGCAGCGAGTGATGGAGCTGATGGAGATGTCTCAGCACAGCATGCAGGATGAATCTCTGCAGGCCCAGGTTCAGGTGAGCAACACCTGACCCGTTGGCTTAAGGTGGAGATGAGCAGCTGTTGTCTAATGGTCACTTATTCTGTTTGAACAGGAGCTCATGAATGAAAACAAAGCTCTTCAAGTTCAAAAGGAGACATTTCAGGTCCAGAACGAGAGCCTGCAGGCCCAGATCTCTTCACAGGTAAGGGCCAGCTTCACCTGTTTCTCTTTAAAAGGCTCAGACCTCCATTTCTGCTCACATGTAGGCTAATGAGACCTCTCTGTTCCACATTTAGGCCAGCCACGTGTCCCACATTGAGGAGCTACAGAAGCTGTGAGACTTCTCCCACTTTTATAGCATCAGAAGTGATTCTGTTGGGCTTTTTTAAAGCAGTCTTTCTTTTTATTCACGGTGGTGTGTTAGGCTGGCGGAGAAGGAGCTGCAGAGGAAAAGTCTGGAAGATTCTCTAAATGCTGAGAGGAGCGCCGGAGCGAGCAGGGAAACAAGCATGCAGGTGGGTTTTAGCAGCTCCCTGCAATTAAACGGGAGTCTGAGTTTCTAAACATGTTCTAGAGTAAATGATGTTTTCATCTGCAGGCTTTGCACAACGATAACATGTCGCTGAAGGCAGAGGTTCAGGATCTGCAGGCACGGATTGCTGATCAGGTTAGTTTTGTGTCTTTTACATAAAATAAAACCTTAAAGCTGTGTTTGTGTTGTTTGTTTTCCTCTTTGACGCGTCCTCTCTTTTTTTCCTGCAGACTGCATCCCAGCTGGCTCTAGACCAGTTCCAGATGAGGTGGGTGTGCAAACCAAAATGTAATGTGAACGCTTATATTAATAACTATAAACACTGATTTTTCTTTCTGTCTAGTGTCAGAGAGAAGGAGGAGAGTATTAAAATGGTTGAGGGACTTTTGGAGAATGGGCTGATCGAAGTGGCCAACAAGGAGGAGGAGCTCAAGGTGAGGTTCAGAAATGATCAGCCAAGAGCAGCACAGACTCCAGACATGCTCCCTCTCCTAAAAAGGGCTCTAATGTCGTTATCCTTTTATATGTTTCAGTGTTTTCATTTGATTTTTAAACAAAAATGCAATAACTTTTTTCCCCCCTTGATGCAGAAAGTCAGAGCAGAGCGAGAAGCACTAAGACGAGAAATCGAGGATCTTAAGAGAACGACAGCAGAAAAGGTCAAATCTGACTTTACCCATAACGATCGCTCCCTGATTCTACTTTGTATAAATTTAATTTCTTCTCTTATTAAAGGTGTCAGCAGGGTCAACAGTTGAAGCACTTCAAACCAAGTAAGATCAATAAAATGAACTTTTTTATGCAATTCTGTAAATGGATTGGTAAACGGGCTCCTTTCCACATCGCTGCCTGTTCAGGACACAAAAGCTCCTTTCAGGCAGACATTCCTTCTTTCCCTGTTAATAATCCTGCCTGGAACAGAACGTGTTGTCTTTGAGGCGAAAGCACGGTGACATTTGCATAAACGTTGCAACACCGATCCTTTTAGCTCGGTTCTGAATGAATCCACGGGAGAACGTTAACTTACGTCTTAAAAACGGTTTTCCTGTTCTTTGAGTTGGACTAAAAGGAAACACCCCGATTTTAGTGTTGGCACCTCTAAGCTCGTGTTACAGTCGTGCTATTATGGAAGCTAAGGCGAGTATCCTTGATTGTATTGTAAACACAAAAAACAACTGCCTCAAACACCTGAAATAACTCTTGTGATGGTCTAAACCAAGATTCTGCAAACCGAGAAATGAAAGAGAAAACTAAATATGCCCTTAAAGAGCAAGTCACCCCTACCAGAGTCTAACTCCACTCCCACTTCATGTTTGAAAAATGCAACAAATGCTGTTGCCTGGAAGACCGAGAGGGCGGAGCTGCTAACAAATACACACACACACAGGCACACGACAGCATTGTGACATCATAATGTACCAGTTTACATCATAGCATACCTCTTAGCCAATAGCGGTGGCAGATTTAAATTCAAATATAGTGCAGAGTTTTTACCTGACAACGGCAGAACACTGTCGGTTTTAGGCAGAATATTTAAATTTTAACTAAGATGCACTGAAGTGCCAAATTATTGACGACACGTGTCTGCAGCACAATTAGACACTCGTTTATTTAGTTTATCAGCAAAAAAAAGTTTATTTGAGGGTGACTTGCTCTTTAAAGCTTTCATCAGAAGAAAGAAAAGGTCAAGCACGGTGGTGGTGGGCTGATGATTTGGGCTTTTTTTCCTGCAGCCACAAGATGTGACAAAAACATTTCTGTTTGCTAAATATTGTAGAATCAAAAATGCTTGGCTGAAGCTCAGCCATGTGGAAAAATCATGGTGCAAACATCTGTAGGTTGATGGCTACCATGTTGGAATTCATGTAGTAACCTCGTCCCGATTCGATCACCCGTGCAGGATCCATGAGAAGGATCTGCAGCTGTTGTCGCTGGAGGAGAGTCTACAGAAGGAGAAAGCCAGCAGCGCTAGCAGAGGGAAGGCACTTGAGGTTTGGACTTTACTGCGTTACGTTGTTTCCGTTTTTTAGTTTTCGTCTCAATCCGTTTTTATCTTCTAGACTGTGGAGCGGCAGCTCACTGCCCTTCAGGTGGAGTTGGAGCAACTGAGAACCAAGGAGGCGAGCACTTCTGCCACCGAGCTCCAGGAACTCCAGACTCAGTAAGTTGACTTTTGTGGATTGAGTTTTTGTGCTTATTCGCAGATCTTGATATTAAGTGGTCGGTGCGAACATTTGAATCTCAGGCTTGCAGCAAAGGACCAAGAAATTCAGATGCTGAAGGCTGAGCTGGAGGCGAGAGCTAAGGAGCTGATGGAGAAAGTGGAGCAGGCACAACAGGTGAGGAAGGCTCAGATCCAGGGAAGCAGGAACATTTGAGCAGGTAAAGGTTTTCACGGCTTTCCTCTTCTCTGCTCGTATAGCAGTCCAACTCTGGAGTTCCAAGCCAAGAGCTTCTTGCATCGTAAGTAGCGTGGTCTTTTCCGTCCTCCTCGTGTTTTTATTCATGGATTTATTACATCGTGCATTTTGTCCCGGAAGTTTTAACGAGTGTCGATGCGGTCGTTTGTCAGGTTGTCGGAGAAGGAGAGGCAGGTCAGCGGTCTGCAGAGTGAGCTGGCCGAGCTGAGGGACTCGCTCGAGCTCCACAGGAAAAAGAACAATGTAGGTTTCCTGCAGCAATGATGTGAATGATGTCACCACCACAAAGCATTCCCCTCTCACACGACTGAACACGGCACGCATCCATACTCCCTGTCGTCTCACCTATTCTGCTTCTCAGTGAGAGACGTGTACGAAGCATAATTACACACATTTAACCAATATCTGTTTAGGTTTGAGTTGCTTAAGCTGAGCGTTGCATAAGAGGGCTTCCAGCCCACTCTTGTGCCTAGTCGGCTGTTTCAACAAGCCTGTTAGTGCCTGTGGGTGATTCAGAGCATTACAAACCCATCTTTTACCTTTCAGAGGCATATTTGATGGAATGAAATGAGGCGTGATTAAAAATGAGGAGTAGTTTTAGGCGTGGGGATTGCTCTGTCCTTTGCCGCCTGTCATCAGGGGGTCACTAAATGCATTCTTGAGGCTAAACTGAACGTAGTATCTCTCTGGAACTGACCAAAACAGGAGCTTCGGGAGAAAAACTGGAGTGCAATGGAAGCTCTGTCAGCCACCGAGTCCATGCTTCAAGGAAAACTCAGCAAAGTTGTCAAGGTTCGAGCCCTCACTTCAGTCTGTTTCACTCTAGTTCCAATCTGATGCATCCCCCTCCGAAACGCTGTGTTTTGTCTTAATTGACCCTGTGAAGTTTCTTTTCCACCATCATCCATGACGCTGCATACTCATTTACCTGCCCTCCGCTTTCCCACCTTGCTTGGCCTTAAAGGTTTTGAGTCCCTTTTAGTTTCGAGCCGTTGAAGCTGTTAACTCCTTTTGCTGCTCACTTTGTGCAGAGATTTGATTTTGAAGCTCTCCTTTGGCCCAAAAGCCAGGCTGATTTAAGGAAATGAGTGTGCAGTGACCTAGACACTCACTAGCTGTCATTAGATTGAAATTCATGGTCTTTTTTTTTTTTTTTTTTTGCAGCTTCCTGTCATTTGGCATGGCATGTTTACCCCATTCTGCTTTTGTGACATCATACCGTCAATATTAGCGTCTAATCAAACACATTTTTAATATGCTTCCTTTTTTCCAGGAAGTTTTTAATCATTAATAAACATCAGCTGTGCTTTGTTTCTCTGTGCTGTTTCCACGAATGAAAAATCTCCTTTGGGATGAACAAGTGCAGGTCTCTGTGTGTGGCTGGCAACCAGATAGCTGTTCTATTAACAGTTACTGTGTGTGTGTGTGTGTGTGTGTGTGTGTGTGTGTGTGTGTTTTCCGTCCTCCTCTTACATCAGGAAAGGGTACAGTCAACACAGCAGCTGCTCTCCTATCCTGACTACAGTAGAAGCAGCTCGTCTCGATGCATCCTGGTTGAATCAGGCGTCACGCGTGCCAGAGCCATGTTTTTATTCATGTGTTAATTTTCTAAGTACTTTAAAGACCAAGTTCACTTGTTTTTGTAATACATTTGCACCAGTCTCTCGTATAAAAATGTCCTGAGAGTTGATTTCTGTGGGGAAATGGCTGTAGCGCTCCTGTTTCAGGAAGTAGAAAAGTTAAAGTCCCACTAGTTCTCACACACACTAATGTGTGTGTGAAATTTGTTCTCCGCATTTGACCCATCCCCTGGGGGAGTGGTGAGCTGCAGACACAGCCGTGCTCAGGAACCATTTGGTGGTTCAACCCCCTAATCCAACCCTTTAGTTAGGGATGTGAATCTTAGAGCAACTCACGATTTGATTCGATTCCGATTCTTGGGGTGCCGATTCGATTCAGAATCGATTCTTAATTTAAATCGATTCACAATCAGTATTAACAAAGAGTGTCCGCTCCAGGATGAACTACTTTGTTGTACAAGTTAGTTAAAGCTATGGGACATTTTTATTTGACTTTAAACTGGTCATGCTCCAAAAATGCTAATTTACAATGTAAAATAAAGTTATCCTAAAACTGTAAACAGAAGCAATCTTTTGACCAAAAGGCAACATTTATTTTTGCTTACCTTGTAAAATATAACAAATCTGTAGTTACCTAACAGTAGCTTTGAAAGTAATACGGTCAAATACTTTTCAAGTATGTGTAGAAACAAGTTACATGAGTAATCCTGAGTACTCATTTATCAACTTAGAAAATAAATATGAGAATATCTCAAATTTCTGAGTATGGAAAAAATTACATTCAAGTGCCCTCTTATCAGCAGATTCAAACATAAATCATCTCAATTTATGGGACCACAAAAGTAAACGGAGTACTGACTCTCCTAACAAAGATCAAAAAAGTGCATCTCAAACCTGTAACATGCCAAATATTTGGGTTCTTGGAATCGATTCTGAATCTTTATAAATAAGAATCCCGATTCAGACCTGACTCGATTTTTTTCAGCACCTCTAGTTTTAATGCTGAGTGTCGAGCAGGCTGGCCTTGGGTCCCATTTTTGTCTTTGGTATGACCCGACCAGGAATCGAACCCTGATCCAACAGTCTCAGGGCGGACACTACCACTAGGTCACTGAGCTGGAAGTTGGCCAGAGGAGATATTCAGACAACTCTCCTCTGATTGGCTAACGCTGACTCCATCACTTTGCAACATTGATGTTTCGTCTCCACAAACACAAACCTGCGAGTTTTGCCGTGTTGAGAAGTTGCTAATGCTAAAGGTTAGCTTCTACTGGCTAATGCAGGAAATCGGGGTAGAAGACTATTTTCATATTAAGCCTGCATGTTAAACGTGTATTGGTTGATTGTATTCCAGAAGTAACAAGTGAAAAGCGGTTTCTTGGTGAACTTGGTCTTTAATCTATTAATGATTTTGTTTGTGTGTTTGGAGGACAGTGAGATTAATTCTTAAAGGACCCGTATCATCTTATTTACATGTTCCAGGACGACCAGGTGCACAGATGAATCCAAACCCTGCTTTCGGGTGTTTTTCATGAGGAAATAAAACATGATCATGAGTGGGATCTTTAATGATTCTACGTAACGCTACGATTCAAAAGCTGCTGGTTTTAATGGGAGAACCTCTACTGATGGGTTTAAATCGGAACAAGAACCTAAGAGGATTGTGGTCGCGTGACCTCTGGATCCGGAAACCGCTTCATCTGAACTGATAAATCAGGAAGTTTTCAGTTTCTCTTCCTGTTTTTGTCATTGCTATCTCGTAGGAGAGCCAAGCAGCGCTGACGGCCTCTCAAGCAGAGTGTCGAGGTGTTCTGACCAGACTTCTGCCCCATGTGCCTCTGCCCACTGAACAGGTATCCATTAAACTGGATTTCTGTTGGGGTCGGTTTTGTTGATTTAACCTTTTACCTCTATTGTTTGGTAGAATCATCAGGAATGGTTGCAAAGATTTGAGAAGGCAGTTGGTGAGAGCTCCGTAGCACAATCCAGCCAGACGACGGAGGACTCTGAGGTAAACCATCAAGGACAGAAGTGCAACCATCAGTTATTTTAAATACCGGAGGTTTAAATTAATATTATTTTTACAGAATTTGACTCAGAAATTGAAAGAAGCTGAGGAGAGTCAAAAGATTCTCCAGAAGGACTGTGAGACGTACAAGACGGTTTTGGGAGAAACTGTGAGTTAAGAATCTTTTAATTTCTTTGTAGTTTTGTGGTTTTACGATTCTGAACTGAGACTGAATTCCTTCTGCGTCCACAGGAGGGCATCCTGCAGCGCCTGCAGAGCAGCGTAGAGGAAGAGGAGTCTCGCTGGAAGCTGAAGATGGAGCTTTCCCAGGCAGAGCTTAAAGAGGTACGAATTCAGATTTATCACGCTGCAGCCAACCGTACAGAATAGTAGGAGCTGTTTTTGTTTTTATTACATGTGAGCTGACAGTTTAGATGTAGGAGAGTCATCAGTGGACTTGTGACCCGTCTCTGCTCCTTAGGTGAGAAGAGAAAAGCAGCACTTGGAGTGTGAGTTGGAGCGGGCAGAGCGGGAGAGCGCCACCTATGTGACGGAAGTCCGAGAGGTGAGGAGAAGCGGGATCTTTTCACCAACAACCATCATGTCACCGCTCCTGTGAGCAAAGCTAGGCTCAACGGGGTCCTGGGCCTTGTGGCCCAATCAGCTTCTGTCACTGGTAGGGATGGGTACCGAATTCGGTACTTTTTAAGGTACCGACAGAATTCCATAGTACCGACCGAGCACCGATTCACTTCATTTGAAACGGTGCCTCATTTCGGTACCCGTCCTTCACATCGAGAACTTGCCTAGACAGCTGCGCATGCGCAAGAGCGTTATGTCATCGGTCGCTGCGAGCGAGTTGTAAACAGAGCAGCATGGTAGAAAGGACGAACGCTAAAGCTTGGGTCCACTTCACTAAATGTGATGGGTAACTGGGTGATGATGAAACCAGCGACAACGATCTAAGTGAGACATCCTCATCTTAATCTGCTCCGGTAGGTAAATAAAATGTAAGATAACGTTAGCTTGATTTGTTAGCTTCCGTTTCACTAATGGTGCGTTTGCTTTCTCCTCGGAACTCCGAAATTCCGACTAGAAGAATATGAACGTGCTCTAAAATTTGGCTTCACTTTACTGAATGCGACAGGTGATTGGGTGAAGATGAAACCAGTGACAACGATTTAAGTGTGAGGCATCATCGTTTAAATCTGCTCCAGCAGTTAACGTTATCTTAAACAGTTTATTTAACTTGATATGTTAGCTTCCATTGCAACCATTGTTATCATCTAATGGTGCGTTTGCTTTCTCCTCGGAAATTCTAACTTCCCAGTAGGAAAAATGAATTGAAAAAGGACGGTAAAAGGAAAGAAGATACACAGTAAATTTAGTTCACAGTAAAGATGTTTGCTTCAGTTTAATTATCAACTTTTAAAACTACAAGGACGATGTGAAAATACAAACAGTTGAATGTTATTTATAGTGATATTTATCAAATATGGTTATATATTGAGGAAAATATATATTTAATTATAAAAGAGAATTAAAATAATAAACACTCAAAAGTATCGAAAATTGGTACCGTTAAGTACCGGTATCGACTCGTAGGTACCGGGAATTAGTGCCGGATCGATTCAAATGTCAAAGGTACCCATCCCTAGTCACTGGTGCTGTTCTGGATCACCCCCCACAGAACCTCATTAAACCAAATCATCTCACACTTAATTTCAGCTCAAAGATCTGTTGACTGAATTGCAGACCAGACTAGATGGCTCGTATACCGAGGCCATCAGACAGAATGAGGAGCTGACTTTGGTAAGCACGGATCCTCCTCCAGCTAGAGCTGCTCTGAAATCTATCCCACTCCGGAATGGGGGGGTTTCCAGCTTCTGCATAACTATCTCACCTTTCCTAACTTCTCTAAACATGATGCCAAATGTTGGAGCTGCTGTCTTTGTCAAATGGGGGGGGGGGGGGGGGGGGGAAAGCCCAGACTGATGATTTAACCTCACATGCGTTTGTACTAACTCTGGTTTTTCCTCACCTTTATTCTGCTCACATCGACATTTTATCTTTAACCATCTAACTCGTGACTTATCAGTCAACGTTTTCCTCTGCAGAGACCTGAAGTCTGACGGGAACCTTTGCCTCAGCCTGAAAAGTCTTATCTCCGTGTGCTATCGGCATAAATGGTGTTGGAGGTTTTTCAGTAGGAATGTAAACAAACCCGCAATGGCTGCACCAGACAGTCGGCGACATAATCACAGATCGTGCTAGTTTTATTTTATGTACTTGAGTTTGAACGTCCCTTTTAGGAGGATTATAAATACACTTTAAGATGTGTGACGAGCTACAGGAGTGGGTTTTTTTTTACTTAGGCTGGACTTCCCGGACCATGACTCGTCATTCTTCCTTTAACAGACTTTTTCTGCATTACAACTTTGTCTCAATTGGCCAAGCACACGGTGGACTTTTTGTCCTTTGTACACATTCTGAGAAAAGGATGTTGCTTTACATGTAAATGTCTGTTTTGACTGCAGCTGAAAACCCAGCTCACCGAGACGTTGTCCAAGTTGGAGGCAGAGGAGAGCGAGCGGCAGAAAGTGGCCGGTGACCTCTACAAGGTAGAAGTACTCGCTTGGTTTTTGTGCCGCGGCGGCGGCTGCAAGTTAAACTGCAGCTGATGAGGTTCCTGTCGCTCACACAGGCTCAGCAGTCTCTTGATCTGATCCAGGACGAACTGTCAAAACTGTCAGACAAACCTGATGGTGTGATAGAGAACAGCAGTCTGCCGTCGGAGACGGTAAGAGTCGGGTGCATTTTTAGTTTTTTCCTTTATAGCGCTAACATTCAGTGCTCGAGTGTTTTGGCTAAATCTGTTCTTCTGGATCTAACAGGAGGATATTGATAAAAAGGAGAAAATGACTGCAGGGCTGAATCAAACGGTCAGAGAGATGCAGCAGCTGCTTCAAACTGTCAGCCAACAGCTCACTAAGGGACAGCAGGGGGTGAGTTATCGTCACATCAACCATCATCCTGCTTTTGTCAGTTTCAACATTTCTGTTGTTTTTTTTTCTTCAGGAGCTTGAAAAAGACCTTCCTAAGGTCTAAAGCGAGGACGGAGCTCCGTACAGTATGGAGACCACCTTTGAACACCACCTCGTCACTACCACACCAGATCATAGTCACACCCAGCCACCTCCTCACTCCCAAACTCCCGTCGCCTCCTGCTGACTAGTCGTGGGGCTGCTGAACCACCCCCTGACCCGGTGTGGGCCACAAAGGTTACTCTTCTGTTCCAAGCTGCTCCACTCCAGCCACATTCCTCCTTGTCTTCTGCATCACTGGTTGATTTAAACTAAAACAACTTCTGGCATTATTTAACGTGGCAACCATTCCTCTCTTTTCAGTCGCCTGTATTGTTTTCTCCCTTTGAAAACAACTTTTTTCCCTTATTTTTCATCTTAAGAGGGCAGAGATGCATACTTCCAACTTAACTAAATAAACTCTGGGGTTTTCAGTATTTTCCTTAACTTAAAGATAATGTATTGTTTAAATGTACCATTTAGGACCTGCTGAAATACGGTTGTTCTGTTGATTCGCCCTCTGAGTAGAGAACTTCACAAACTACTTTGTCTTGCATCTGTCACTCCATGCACACCTTGACTCGGTCGTGGCTGGAAAAGGGGAGATGGGAAAAGGGCCCAGCATGGCAGATGGGTCATTACGTGACCGTTACCATGGAGATGCTTTAACAAGTTGTACAAAAAAAAAAGTCTTTCCCGCAGCGCCAAACAGAAGGGAGTCTGTGACCCTGGATGTGTGGGGAAGAAGGCCGGGCCGACAGTTTAGAGGTTTTTAATTCTACTGCAAACACTTAAAAAAAGAGCGTCCCAGACCATCTGTAGTCAACACTTGTTATATTATTAAGTTCATTAACACTGAAAATTGTTCTTTTTGTAATGGGTGACGTTAATAAAAGGGATGCTTAATAAAAATAGGTTTTAGTCTCTTTATCATTGCAGTCTGTTTCTTGTGCACAGCAAGACAGCACATAACCTCAGTTGTTTTTTTTATGCATATTTTCACCTAAACTCTGAATGTCAATAAAAATGCTTCTGTGGGTGGATCTTATGCCGACAGGTCAATTTAAACATGATCAACTTATTTTTCATGCAGTGATTTTTCTTTATTTTTGTTTTTAATGCAAAAAGAATATGTTGAATCTTCAGGCTCGTGTTTTAATTCACTCAGAACAGGATACATTTTAAATTCATACAATAGGCTACATCAGTGCAAAGATGGGAAAGTAAGCCAGAAAATGAGTGGAAAATATTGACTAAATTATACACAGGAAGCTATATTTTAAGCCCATTAATTGCATTTACCTAATAGTGCAGATGCATGAGTTTAAGGTTCAGGTTGGGACCCTTTTTTGCTTTGCTAAACCCTAAAGTGTAAGTTCTGTTTGGGAAGCTGTTGCCGTCTCGCATTTTAAAGGCCTTTTAAACAACAAGGCTCTTGTGTTTGCTGAGAGGGTGTGTGTGCGTGTGTGTGTTGGTCAGGTCAAGAGCACGAGCAACATGGGATCAGCACATTCCTTGCATTCTCCCACACGTCATGCTGCAGTCAGCTGATTGGAGATCTGGGGTTTTGCTTTCATAGGACTTGCTGAGCTGCATCTTCAATGAGCTCGTCATCCAGATTTCAACAAAAGGGAAATTTGCAACCTGATCAGATGGGCTGCAGATCAAAATTTTCCCAGATGAAATGAGATAATCCAGATTTGCATTTCATTCTTGCAAAAACTTAATTTTGTCATCTTTTATGACTTAAGATTTAATAATTCAGTTCACTCATCAGGCGTACAGCCTTACACAACAGGACGTTCTGTCTGAGTTGTGCAATGTAGCTGTTTGCAACATACTCTGTTCTGCATGCTCCTTGCCTGGTCACATTTGACTCCTCCTCCTAAACATAGATTTGCACTTGCACAATGCCAGTGCAACTTCAGCAAAGCATCCCACTCCCTGCATCTGCTCTCCATCAGTGTGGTATGTGCTGGTGAGCCTTTGATCCCCACCCACCCCCAACTATTCTGTGTTTGAATTGGACAGATAGAAGAGAAAAAGCTGTTCTCTTGTGCTCTTTTATAAAGACGATGGATGAAAGCAAAGCGGAAAGAGACAGTGACACAAAAGAGCAGTAAACATTCATTATACCACACCCTTTTAGTTACAGGCTTAGAACAGCCTGATGCTTGTGCACAACTGCAGAAGTTCATACAATATTGTCATTAATGGACAAGATTTAGGATCCCCCCCCCCCCCCCCCCCCAACAGTATGTGATTGTTTCAAGCTGCAGAATGTGAGGGTGTGGATGCAAATACCTTCACGGACCCCAGTAACCCCCCACTACCTTTTGTTTTTGTGTCAAGTGTTATTGCACTTTGAAACTCAACACCAGTTCAAACAGAGGGCCACAATTACAGAGGCAACCAGGGCCACTGAAGGGGCCCGGGGCAGTAGCACCTCCACTCATACAGGTTCTTGTGAAAACAAGACAGAGGATGTAAAGTGTTGATGAGACTGCCAGCCAGCGAAAAATGGGAAAAGCGGGACATTCGTTAGAAAGGTGTGATAACTGAACAAGTGGGACACTGGAAAAGGTGGCAATAAAAGCATCGTATAAGGATGTCATGAGTGATCCTCAGAACCACAGTAACAGTGAATTCTTCTCATAACAATTTTAGACAGTGATTGGGTGTTATAAAGATATCTAAATGTCTGCTTCAAGAAAATTACCTACAACATTGGGCAGCAGTAGCTCAACAGGTTGAGCGGGTTGTCCAGTAATCGGAAGGTTGCAGATTCGATTCCGGCTCCGGACAGAGAATTCTGCTGTTGTGTCCTTGGGCAAGACACTTAACCCACCTTGCCTGCTGATGGTGGTCGGAGGGACCGGTGGCACCTGTGCTCGGCAGCCTCGCCTCTGTCAGTGTGCCCCAGGGCAGCTGTGGCTACATCGTAGCTCATCACCATCAGTGTGTGAATGTGTGAATGGATGAATGATACACTGTAGTGTAAAGCGCTTTGGAGTCCTTACTCTGAGAGGCGCTATACAAGTGCGGGTCATTTATCATCAACAAAACTGTCAAAAGGAAGTTAAAAACAGGCAAGCTGATAGTGATCTTATTACTACACAATCAATCATGTATTTGCAAACTGCAATAAAGTCCTATTTGAATAAAGTTTTTAAGGAGCTCAACAGGTTCTCAGACAAAATGAGGAAATCTGATTTCGCCACCTTTTTCCTCCCTCAGGAAACGTGTTTCATATTCCCATCACACACAAACATTTTCCTAAAAGAAGTCTGGCGTTTGTTATATTTTTAAATAACATCAATATGTGAATATTTGACAAAAATAATCGAAGGAAGATTTGCTAATTTAGTTTAATACTGAACAAACAAAAAAATTAATGATCATTTTAAAAATTCCCAGATTGTACTCTTTGTTTACATAACAGAAGATACCACGTTGGGAAAATGTGTGGGGGTCTAAAAGGAGTGTTGAGCTCTAGCCGTTTCTTCTTTTAGACTCTGTCTCAAAGAAAGCACAAAACGTTTTACTGAACCCAATGAAATATATTCAAATCACAATATTCAACAAAGCTTGGTAAAAATGCCGTATCAAAGGGAGCCGCTGGGAATCATCCCCCCTACAGAAAGTCCAGAATAAGTGAATGGTACATTCCGGTCCTGCTCCTCGCTGTTTTCGTATCTGCTTTAGAACAGATCCAACCGCCAACTTAGTTACGTTGTGTTGTGTCACGATGGGGAAGTTATATAGCTGTTAATTTATAAATAACCGGATTCTTCTAAGCGGATTCGCTAGCTGTGGGATACAAAATGCCAGCTTTCCTAATTTTTTAAAAGGAATTTCCCCGAGTTGTGTGACTCGCTGTTATTACGGAGTAGCTAACACAGAAAGCCTCATGTTTTCGTCTAGTCAAGAGGAACACTGCGCCCCATCCAAAGACCCGGTGAAATACGGGGAGCTAGTAGTTCTGGGGTAAGTTATGTTAACGTTTAAATATTTTTACTTTGCTGTTAGCGAGAATCATTAGCGGATGTTGTGCTAAAAGTTTCACAAGGGGGAACTGACTCAGCTGAATGTTTGAAAAACAACACTGCGCAGTTTTGTGGCGTTTTTTACGGTTTTAGTCGAACGAAAAACTCAGTTTAGAAATTTACGAGCTCACGTTACTCCCCCAAAGCAGACACGTGCTCAGTCTGAAATATGCACACGGTCATGTTACAGTCGATGACGATGTTTCAGTCTAAGATAACTGGGTGTAAAAGCAGCCACACCGATAATAAATCCGCCCCGGGACAACTTTAGCTAACGGAAACTTGTCCCACCTCAGTTTGAACGGCCTAACCGAACCGGAACGCGCTTCCCTTGCATGGAAGTTGGATTCGTGGGGTTTCAGGAATTCGGAAGTCGTGGTGGTCCCCACCCCCAGCCCCCTGGCTGCTTCCTTTACTGCCATCACAAGCTCAGACTGCCACAGCCTGTGTTGTAACACGCACTGTCCGGTGCCTCCATTGTTTGGACACAAAACACAAGCTAGCAACAAAGAGCTGATGATCACCAAGGAGCTTTAACTGTTGACACGATCAGCTTAACAGCAGAGCACATAGCGAGAACCTATGATGTCTAGTCTGTTTAATTAAGTGTGTCACGTTTGACACTAGTTGCTGCTCTTAGGAGTCAGGGGTTGAATTCTTGATGCACTTTGTCTGAATTCTCCATGGCCTCATAAAACGGGAATTCTATAATTTTATCTTTTTAAAAGGAAGACACGACTATAAAGTAGTGACTAGGGATAGTAAAGTATTGTGGTATTAAATTAGGGCTGCACGATATTGGGAAAACCTGCGATTAATATTGCGATGACGCTATTACTAGCGATAAATAAAAACTTAACTCAGAAACAAAAATATGTAAAAACATTTTTTTAAATAAAAAATAATCATAAAAATAAGAAAAGCAAAAGATGTGAGGAAAGGGAAAAAGAAAATGAACAATAAAAGGCAATCAGTGGATCCCGGGAAAAGCAGAAAGAGCAGAAGAAAGCTAACTCAGGTGTTTCTTAACCATCATCAAAGCAAGTCACACCAAATCAACATTTTTTTTTGCTGATTAACTATATAAATGAGTGTCTGATCGTGCTGCAGACACATGTAGTCAATAATTTGGCACTTTACTGCATCTTAGTTAAAATTTAAATATTCTGCCTAAAACTGTCAGTGTTGCACCGTCGTCAGGCAAAAACTCAGCACTGCATTTGAATTTAAATCTGCTGTCGCTATTGGCTAAGAGGTACACTATGATGTTAGATGGTACATTATGATGTCACAATGTCGCGAGTGTGTGTATTTGTTAGCGACTCCACACTCTGGGTCTGCTAGGCAACAGCATTTGTTGCATTTTTCAAACAGGAAGTGGGAGTTGAGTAAGAATCTGGTAGGGGGTGACTTGCTCTTTTAAGTGTCAGGGGCGGGCATCTAAACCTATGAGAACCCATCCAATTGGCCAACACTCTAATTTCCCTCTGGGATTAATAAAGTATCTTTGATTTTGATTGATTGATTTGAAATGGGTGAAGAGTTCCATTTGATTAAAAAAAAAAACATCATGCTTCCGTTTGACGGAATGCATTATGTGTAGCAAACATTTGAGCTGACCATTCATTGCAATATTTATCTGTTCTTTGCAATATGCATATTGTAAATGTTAAATGGCCTGTATTTGATATAGCGCCTTCTAGAGTCCTGGAACCCCCCAAGGCGCTTTACAACACAATCAGTCATTCACCCATTCACACACACATTCACACACTGGTGGGGATGAGCTACAATGTAGCCACATCTGCCCTGGGGTGCACTGACAGAGGCGAGGCTGCCGAGCACTGGCGCCACCGGTTCCTCCGACCACCACCAGCAGGCAACGTGGGTTAAGTGTCTTGCCCAAGGACACAACGACAGCGACAGACTGAGCGGGGCTCGAACCTGCAACCTTCCGATGCACTATCTTGGACCGGATATATGTTTATGTTTATTTGGCAGACGCTTTTATCCAAAGCGACTTACAATTTATAACCTATAGGGCATGTTGTGATCTGTGGGGGAAACCGGAGTACCCGGAGGAACCCCACGCATGCATGGGGAGAACACGCAACTCCACGCAGAAAGGCCGCAGCTGAGCCCAGTTTCGAACCTGCAACCTTCGTGCTGCGAGGCAACTCAAATTCAATTCAAAAATACTTTATTAATCCCAGAGGGAAATTGATTAAACAGTGCTAACCACTGCACCACCATGCAGCCCATGACAGGATACCCAAGAACAGCGCTACACCCTCTGTTGTCTTGGCGGGGAATTGTTTTGCAACATTCCTCAGGTGATGTAGAAGTCTGAGAGCAAATCGTCTTCGTCTATGCGTGGAAGCATAAACTAGGCTTTAGAGGGAAGTCTGGGTCTTTGCTTAGACTACTGTGACCCGACCCTGAAAATGCGGAGGAAAATGAATGGATGGAATGTGTCTCGGAAGCTTCTGACCTGAATTTTCCATATGAAATTAAATTTAAAACTTTCAGATATCATCTGGCTCTTGTATTGCAATATAGTGTATCTTGTTGCCTTTGTTGTGATAAATATATCAAGATTCTCTCCGTTTCACACCCCTTATAATAATCGTTTTGTCCACTTTTCATTGTGCTCCAGCTTCAATTTAAAGATTTGTGAAATAGTTTATAATAGATCCTTCTAACCATCATGCTCTAAGATCATGTAAGCCAATCTTTGTTTTTATATTTTTGTTTGGTTCAACTGTTTAATATGAGTTCCTTGTAAAAAAAATCCCATTAATCACTAGAGATTATTATTGACACTAATGATTAATTGAATTATCTCATTAAAAGTACAGTAAATTGACTTCAAATCTCAGATTAGGTTTGCTAAACTTCAAGGCTTGTTTTACGTTAACAATTTAAAGGGAAAATACAACAATTGATTTTATAACTAACCCCTCTGGGCATTGCCATGGATTTTCTCTGTGTTTTGAATGAATAATTCAGTTTTCATTGTTTATTTTTACAAACGTTGTTAAAAGCGCTGGAGAGAGTTGTGTAAAGGTTAGAACCGAGAGTATAATGTGTCTTTTGTCCTTAACCTCCAGCTGTCCATTCTCAGCCGTCCTGCTTATTGAAAAGGACATAAAGTAGTGCTGACTGTTTGCTACCCAGGGCTGAGCATGTGGCACATTTGATGCTGGCACCCCCCCCCCCCCCCTCCCGACATCAGGGCACATATGTGAATCAGACGTGACGGGTGTATAATCACTGCCATGACATCACATCCCATTGATAAAGCTGATGGTAGACAAGATAGCTGACAGCGTGGAACAAAGCCTGTTAGAGCAGCAGTTCCCTTGCTGGTTTGTTGTCATGACCGTCGCAGTGGCTCTGATTACTTGCATGGCTGCTCTCCCCTCCACCCCTCTGGGGTGGATTGGCTCGGTGCTGGTCAGTTAGAGGAGGAAGGGGTGAATGTGTGTCTTGCAAATGAATGGACGGATTGATCAGGACTCCGCCTTTGCCTTTTCTCAGCTTCCTCTGTTCACTGTGGCCGGGAGACTGGGCCTATTGATTAGACTTCCTACAATTTGTTATAAAAGGAAGCGAGGTGTACAAATCTGTCTTTGGGACAGACGTACACTAGTGTAGACACATGAGGCCTTCTTCAGAAATCATAAGATAAAAAGTTTTTCTTTCACCTGTGAGACGAAGGATTTAAGATGAATAAATGGAATCAGTCAGTTTAGTCCTATTGGGTTGGAAAGCTGGTTAGGCAAGCTAGTTTTGAATTCAAAGGTCCGATCCCCCTCCCCAAGCCTTGCCACCAGAATATGTTCCCATGGATTCAGTTTTACATGTTCGACCAGTTGTTGGCATCTTTTCAGCTGTATTTTCTAACTTAACAGACTTAAGTAACCATATAACAATTGGTTTTGTTAGCTAATATATAGTTGCATTTTTTAATGGTGAAAAAATTAGACAGTTTTGAGCTTCTTGGTTTATTCTCAACTTCTAGTTAAAGTTAAAGTTCCATTAGTCAACCACACACTGGTGAAATTCACCTCTGCATTTGATCCATCCCCATGGGGAGAGGTGAGCTGCAGCTGTGGCTGCGCTCGGGAACTATTTGGTGGTTTAACCTCCCAATCCAGCTCCGCAGGGAGGCATTGGGTCCCATTTTTAAAGTCTTTAGCTGTTTTTACAGGACCATAGCGTTTGCAAAACGGGATTTGCCGCGGCTCCATGGGGAGGATAAAGGTCGTTTATAAGATCAGACCATGGCGGTAATGTGGTGCAATCGTGGCAATTTTATAAAAGATTAGGTGATGGTGGCATAAAGGGGGTATGGGGCGGTCTCTGCGCTGCCGCAGACTTCCGTTTATCTTGAACATAACTTGCTTTTTATTGCGATTGAAGCCATGATCGTTAAGTTTTTTTTAACAAGCAGCTCCTAAAGGTGTCTGTCCCCATCAGTCCCTGTGCAGTCTCTGGTGATCTGAGCTTCAGCTCTAACAGAGGCTCATGGAGCGCTGCGGCGCTCCAGTTTGCCGTCTCAGCTGATTTTGTTCAAAAAGCAAACCTTATTGCCAGTGTTTACTTTCATTTTCAATAAATCTGCCAGCCGGAGCTCAGCAATAACTCCCCACGTCATCATGACATCTGCCTCTGTAGCGCCAGGGTGCATACGACAGACCATTACCGCAATATTACTACCAAGCGAGGCGGAACGAATGCTGCAAAATTCGTGCAACACCATGCCATCATGTCGCGTTCATGACATACCATATTGCGGTAATATTACGCCAATTTGCCGGCATGGTGTCTTATAAAAGAGGCTTCTGGTATGACTCGACCAGGATTTGAACCCCGATCTTCCAGTCCCAGGGCGGACACTCTCCCACTAGGCCAAATCACATTATCTAGAAACCGAGAGAACCCTTCAACAACAGGTCAAATCTTCCAGAACCCACCCCAAGGCAACTGACAGGGCCAGCCAAACGTTTACCTACAAGAGGCCTCCCAGTAACCACATAAAGTCTTACTCTGCTGAGTCATTTGACTTTCGTGACCCCTGAGGACCACCCTCGACTCTGTGTCATGCTAATGACTAATGACTGTTAGAACTACGCAGCAGTTCTCTTCTTCATTCTGAACACAAGACTTTCATGTTAGCACAAGAGGTAGGAGGTGCTGTTGGCTCCTCACCGCAGCCCTGGAGGATATGTGATACGCCAGAGTCGTCTAATCCCTGCTGCTAAATATTGGAGGGTAAATCCGCTTTCTGTCTGGCACAGGTCAAAAAGGAAAGTGATCACAATTAGTTGAGAGCACAGCTTTAAAGAACCTGTCCTAGCTAATGTGACGGTGGCAGCTCCTGGATGACACCGTATTGTTCGTCGGTATAATGATGAATTAATTGAAAGCACGTGTCGCATTTATTACAGACTTAAATGTGTTCTGCAGGAGAATTCGCCATGAACAGGCTAAGCTGCATGTCATCTGGATGTATGCTTAGTGTGAGACGTTCAGGTACAAGGAGCCAACAGATACCTTGAACTATGTAGTTGGTTTTCTGTCTAGGCAGGGGCTTTCTGAGGCAGATTTGAGATACTTGCAATTGCGTTTTGGTTGAACAGGATGCATTTGTGTGACCGATATTTACCTTTCTTTTATATTCCAGCATCGACCGCTGTACGTCTTTAATAGAGCTGATATAAAGCCTGGCACATTTGCAGGCAGCGGCAACATTTTATGTAGATGTATGTTTACATTCCTGAAGAACGTCTGATTCATAGATGCTCTAAAACATTGCTGTTAGATTTAATACTCGGTCTATTGATTGGTTGGATTAACTTTGGTTTGAGACTTTAATGCTGTGCAGAAAACAAAATTACTTTTCGTGAAAACTGATTCAGGTGCAGAAATGTTGTTCATCCACTTTTGTTATCAGCGTCAGCCATGAAAATCAACAGCACATATCGGCATCGGGCATTAAAAACCAATATCGGTCTACCTGTAATTCGTGTTTGTTAACTTCAAATGTCATTTTATGACAAAAGTGTCTTCAGAGGCAAACATTATGGATTACATAGTTAATGTTGTAATAGGCTCAAGTAGTCTTGCCCGGTTAACTGCCAGTTCACGTCCTGCTGCTGTGCGTGGGTGTAATATATTTTGTGCCACCAAAGGGCGCAAGAGCGCCACGATCAAAACCACAGAAGAAGAAATAAGTCAAATTTACTCAAAAACAAAGCGTTTAGGAAAATGCACAGCATAGGAGCATTTTAGACGTAGTAATTAACAAAATGAGCCCAACATCAAAGCGCTCAGCCTGGAAAAACAAAATCAAAATGGCACGAGATCAGCAACAGCTGACAGCCGCGACACCTGCTTTGTGACACCTTAGTGTCTGCCTCCTCTAGTTTAAGTTAAATAAAGAATTATTTACTTGAATGTAAGGAAACTTGAAGTGTTTTTTAAAAGTGTGGCCTGCAGCGCCGTGTATTTGCTGTCGGATGGCCCGTTACGCAACAGGTCCTGACGGACATTTCAGCTCTTTCCCACTAACGTGGGGGGGGGGGGGGGGGGGGGGGGTTTCACGGTTAACCGAGTATTAACAGCTTCATTTAATGGCTTCAAAAACCGGTTAAAATTTTTTTGGTAAACATGCATCCCTAGCATCATTTCTGCCAGAAAGCCAGCTTAAATGACCAAATGCTGCAATTTTAGCTTTTTGGTGTAATCGTTATTTTATGTGCCAAAGGGTTTTAGCTTTAGGTGGTTCATAGAGAGATCCAGGGCCTCTGCAGCTCTCTGTGGGTGGTGTGTCTTACAGGCCAGCTCTGTGCACTTAGCTGACTGGGGGACCATGTGTTTCCGTGCCTGGCCAGCCGTGTGGAGACATGGGACAGGTGGACTAGCTGGGAGGTGAGGTAGTGGGAAGAGAAGAGGGTTCTGGAGCTTTTATTTTGAAACAAAGAGAGGAAATGTCAGATTATACTGTTGGAGTTACTTCCCTCTGGTTAAATTATAATCGGATGTGGGGTGTTTGGTAGATGTTTCTGTAGAAAGTGTCTGTTTGAGCAGACTGTGGTTACATGAGGGTGTGACAGAAGGTCTGTGTGTTGGATGGAAGTGAAGCATGGGGTGTCCCAGCTGTAGGAGCCAGCTGGTGGGCAGAGAGGGGACCAGGCGTACCGGAAGGGGCTTCCCTGTTCAGCGAGGAGGAGTTTGGGTGAGGTGCCCCTCCCCACACACAAGGTCAAAGCTGGAATCTGTCACTTAGTCATTAGGAATGAGAACCGATAGATTTCAGCTATTTTTCCAGTAAATATTTGAAATTGAGTCCTTCTGAATCATTATATTAAATTCTGAAGTAAGGGAAAATGTAGCAAGAGTCAGCTCGCTGCACAAACCTGATGAGCGTTTCTCGGTCTGCTCCAGAGCAACAAAAATGTGTAGTTTACACGGGGCTAGGCTAGCTCCCTGAAACACCAGCCCTGGAATACATTATGTAATAAGAGACATTATCCGAGGTGACGCTTAGATTACTAATGTGCTGTAAAAGATTGCCAGTGATGTAATGCGTGGAAAAGCTCCCTTTCAAAACACACAGATGTTTCTAAATCTCCATGTGTACTTTTTTATATGATTACAAGAATTTTGCTTGTAAATCTCATTACACACATCTCTTTTCAGCTACCCCCAAAACGTTTCCCTTATCGTTCAGGAAAAAAAAACCCCTTAAAAGTGAATTTTCTGTCCTTCTCTCCAACCCAACCCCCACCTCTCTGTGTGACAGGTACAATGGCTCCCTGCCCAATGGAGATCGGGGTAGACGGAAAAGCAGATTTGCTCTCTACAAGAGGACCAAAGCCAACGGTGTTAAGCCGAGCTCTATGCACATCCACAACACACCCCAGGAAAGCAAGGTACAGAACAAAAGCATGAAGTAGCAGTTTAATGTGACCTTTGAGGGATCTCAGGAACTCCTGGAGCCTTCTGCTGCACATGTTATGTTATTGTTGGCAGAACTTTTAGCGTTTCCAGCTCAGCAACTGTAGTTCCTAGCTGGGCCTCATAGCTTCTCTTCACACTAGAGATCAAGTGTGACGCCTTTCTGCATTTTTCTGCTCAGTTCCCAAGAAAAGCAGCCAAACGAGGACCTGCTCACCTCTGCGTTTCTGTTGAGTTGTTTGTTATTCGTTTCTGACCAGAGGTGCTTGGGTTCAGGTTTCTGTCTCATTGTGTAATTGAACTCCCTAAAGAGTCCGATTCACAGCGGGGACTCAGTCGAGCTGAATGCTGCGCGACTTAGAAAATGAGGATAAATGTTGTTTCTTATAAAACGGCGCTGCGTTGTGTGGAGCGGCAGAACAATAGGTGGCTTTTGGTTTCAGCAGCAGGAAGCGCTGCAACTTTCTTCCTCTTTTGGTGCCGTTCCGCTTTGTCACCCCGCTACCGGGCTTTGGATTAAAGAGCATGAAGTGAGGATGGAGCTGCTGCAGTAGGAACTCCCTCCTCCTACACACACACACACACACACACACACACACTCAAAAATAACCATCAGTAAGAGACAAATAATGTGGTAAAGGGTGATTAAATATATCAAACACTAAAAGAGACACGTTTCCTGAGTATTCCAGCCCACTCCTCCTCCTCCTCGGTGTGCAGCCTACGAGTGAACCGAGGACGCCCGATGGCTGAGGGAGAACGCTCACGTGTCTGTGCACGATCTGGTGTTCGTGACAGCTAATGAGGAGCTCATATGATGCCTCTGGAAGCATCGATTCAAAAATATTTTATTTGTATCTTGTTTAACTGAAGGAAAGGCCTTTTAAGTATTTATTCTGCTCTGTTTGGTGTGTGTGAGTCTATATTATGGCTCCTGCACAGGTGGAGCAACACGTGATGATTGTGATGACATTGGTCCCCGTCTGTCTCTGATACTACAGCAGAGCGGGGCGGCTCTGATGACCCACTTTCACGCTCCCTCTTTCCTAACGCACGTGACAAAGACTGGGGATGTTCTGGAAAGCGGAATTTGCCGATAAGAGTCGGATGACGGCGGTACGCACGCTGGAGTGTTGATCAGAGCTCTGCTAACTGGCAAGCCCATGCGGTTTATGGGAGTGTGACTCTACACACTCGTTTCTGTTCTTTTTTCAGGAATTCCTGTCGTACTGTGCGGTTTAAGGTCACACAAGACAAATTTCACAGAGAGGAACAAAAAAACAAAGAACTAAAATCAACAATAAATCAGCTGAGTCAGCAGTCTTGTGTCTCAACAGTTGGGTCGGTTTGGTTCTCGTCTTGAAATGATTGGGTTTGTCATTGTAAATGTTACTTCCTGTTCCTGTGGCCCATGGCAGATACTACGTGTGTGATATGTTAGTAACCAGCTGTCATATTTCAGGCGGTGAGCAGTAAAGGCCTACACAGCATCTCCTACACGCTGTCCAGGCACCAGACTGTGGTGGTGGAGTACAGCCATGATAATGACACGGACATGTTTCAGGTAACGGTCACACTGCTGCTAGCTCCGTCATATTTCCACACAGCTTTGATGATCGTTGCTGGTTGTATTTGTTGTTGCAGATAGGGCGCTCCACAGAGAGTCCCATAGACTTTGTGGTGACCGACACGATCTCAGGAGGCCAGGAGGGTGAGGAGAACCCGATCACACAGAGCACCATCTCCCGCTTTGCCTGTCGAGTCGTCTGTGAGCGTAACCCGCCCTACACGGCGCGCATCTTTGCAGCTGGATTCGACTCCTCTAAGAACATCTTCCTGGGGGTAATTGCTAGTCAGACTAACATTGTGGTCATGCAGTATCTCATTGAAATTGCATATCTTGTTATTTTGAAGTTTTCGGATCTGCAAGAGCGTTTTTTTTTTTTTTTTTTAATCACACAAATCATTGTTTTGTCTGCAGGAAAAAGCTGCAAAATGGAAAAACCCAGATGGCCACATGGACGGCCTAACGACTAACGGCGTGCTGGTGATGCATCCCAAAGGCGGGTTCACAGAGGAGTCCAAGCCCGGCGTGTGGAGGGAGATCTCCGTGTGTGGAGATGTCTACACGCTGAGAGAGACCCGCTCGGCGCAGACCCCTGGAAAACTGGTTTGTTACTTCCAACATGGCAGCTCCTGCATGACATCAGCAGTATTCCCTGAAACTAAATGCGTTTCTGCTGGTTACCCTCCTCAGGTGGAGAACGAGAGTAACATCCTACTGGACGGCTCTCTGGTGGATTTGTGTGGCGCCACCCTGCTGTGGCGCACCGCTGAGGGTCTCTTTCACGCTCCCACCCAGAAGCACCTGGAGGCTCTGAGGCAGGAGATCAATGCAGCGCGTCCCCAGTGCCCCGTAGGTCTCAACACCCTGGCATTCCCCAGCATGAACCGCACTCGAGCCCTCACGTCTCTGGAGGACAAGCAGCCTTGGGTCTATTTGGCATGTGGCCATGTGCACGGATACCACAACTGGGGCCACCGCTCCGAGCAGGGGCCCCACACCCAGCGAGAGTGTCCCATGTGCCGGGTGGTGGGACCCTATGTCCTGCTGTGTCTGGGCAGCGAGCCAGCTTTCTACGTGGACACCGGAGCGCCCACGCACGCCTTCGTGCCGTGTGGACACGTGTGCTCCGAGAAGTCTGTCAGGTACTGGTCTGAAATCCCTCTTCCACATGGCACCCACGCCTTCCACGCCGCCTGCCCGTTCTGCGCCACACAGCTCACCCTCACACAGGGCTGGTCGAAGCTCATCTTCCAAGGCCCGGTGGACTGAAGCGGGTTCTGCTCAGACTTCCTTGTGCTTTCTTCTGTTTGTGTTAGCCAGCCTTGGAATGAAATAAATCTGTTCACTTACTGTGAAACTGCACAACTATTACAGACTGTGTGGATGGTTACTGTGAAAAACAAAGGTGAGGAGCAACCCGGAGCACACCGGTCTGTGTACGGTTTCAGCTATCCTTCCAACCAGCTGCTTCAAACATTTAAACCGCAGATCCTTCCGGATTTTCATCAGATCACTGTTAGAATAGGCTTCCTGAAGGAAGGAGCGGAACTCGATTCAGATACACGAGATTGGGTCCTGAAGGGTCTGACGAGCTCTCTCAGAGCCAGACAGCTGGACTGTCGGCCGGGAGAAAAGCCAGAGGGAACGGGGGAGCTTCCCCATCGGCTCCTATTGGCCAACAACAGTTAAAGGCATCCTGATCATGCAACTAAAAAAAGTGGCTTCCATTTACTGATCAAACTCCAAGGAAGAAAGAACGGGCGTTTTATGGACAGAGACGAAAATCCAGTGCCTCAAATCCCAGCGAACTGGGATGATTTCTACCAGCGAGAGAAAACGGTTTATTTTGTTGAAGGATTCTAACACAAGTGGTTATTTTACTACACAGAGGCCCATTTAGTGTTTTTTAATGCAAATGTTAATATATTTTTCTCCTTCACGTGTAATGTGAGAATGCTGGGGTGCATGTGTGTGTGTGTGTGTGTGTGTGTGTGTGGTTTAACTGCTCTGTCCATTCACCCTCATTTTTTTACGATCTTGTCCCGCAGAGACGCTGACAGAGACGGCACAGGAATGAAAACAAGGTTTCACAATGAATGTACGGTAACACGACTCTAAAGCAAGGCCGCTATAATTATATGACCTGCTTTCGTAGTTTTAGGTGTTGCCTGCTTGTGGTAAAGTACAACACCGGGGGTGGGGGTTGCAGCAACACCTGCTCGCTACCCAGCTCATTCTGCACCGTTGTTCGCTTTTTTATCTCAAACTGGGTCCGATCCAACCGTTTGTTCGCCGTCAAACCTGGGCGCGTTCTCAGCAGCATCCAGAGATTATACCAAACATAAGGAGGAGGGGATCTTTTCTCCCCGCATGCAAGGCGCGGCGGCCAATCCAAAGTGTTTCTGTAAACAATCGTGAACCCGAACGTCTGCTGTGATGGAGCGCTGACAGCCTGGGATTACAGTAAACGCCGTTCCGTAGCTCAATGAGAACAATATCTTCAGGCTGCATGCCAAGTTCTCTAAATTCTTTTTGTGTTCAGATCAGTCGAGTTGCCTAAAACAAAGTAGCCGATGATTGGAAATCTGGAACAGATCTTTTGCGTTCGTGGGAGGATTGTTTCCACGTGTTCAGTCGTTTATTAAAAACGATGGAGAGCATTAAAATAACATGAAGCTGAGTGATCATGACGAGCAGGTTGCATTAAAATGAGTCCAGGTGTTCAGGGGCAAAATCCACTTTGATTAAGGGCTCTTTAGCTTGAGAAACTATATTTTCCCATTAACTTTTTCCATATTTGTATCATTTTAAATGTCAGCAGTGTGCCCCCCCCCCCCCCCCACGACTAATTACATGGCTTTCTGCCTCTCACGCAGCCTCTTGTACAGTAGCATTCCCCTCACACTGTGCTCCTTTGCTTCAGAGCGTGTTCTGAAACCGCTGCAGAGTAGCCGCCTCAAACATTCCTCCTTGGTAAACATGGGTGGGGCTCACGGCTCACCCAAGGGCTTGTTCTGTGAATTTCTGCAGGATCTCTGTACACAAGCCATAGAACTCACTGATGCTCCTGATGCCTCCTTTACAGAGAATAAATGTTTTCTTTTTTAAAAACACGACTCGGTTTGTACTTCATATTTGTGCCGAGGGCATTTTGATGCTCTGATTTATGAAGCCGTGTTCTTCTGAGGAGGAAAAAAAAATTCTCCTTTGAACTCCAGAAGTCTGTGTTCGCTCAACCAACGCAGCAGTAATGTTTAATCATGGTTACATATGTGTTTCATCATGCCTCTGCATGAACACTCACCTACTCTCTCAGCTGCAGTGTGGCTCTGAATTCTGATAGCTCTATTTTTTAAACATAGCACAAGTATGCTCTGGAAGTCTGCTTTATTCACATTTTACATTCTATCAGCTTTATCTTTATTTTCAAGACTAACCACATTTTATCAGCTCTTTTCTGTGTTGTACTTTCCTTCAGCAGCCACAGGAGGGCACTGTTTCCCCAACAATAGAAACGCCTCACCATCCAAATGCTAAAGCAAAGGAATGAAAGTTGTATTTATGCATAAATTTGTAGCTCAGACACATTTAAAATGAGAGAAACAGAATTATCTAACTTGGCACGCCTGTAGACGACTGAAAATCCTCTATGTGTAAACAGACTAAATCAGATATGCTCTGATATTAGTTTAAAGATTTACTCATGAATCTTGCTGTAAAATTAATTATATTGTGCTTTTATTTCCCATCTAACTCCTGGCGTGATGCCCGAGAAACGCCTGATGTATACATGTATTAGCTGTTTTTATGTTTTCAGACGCATGCAAAACAGAAACGTGCTGAAGGTGACGTTTTCAGTCGTTCACATGAGACTTGATCTTTTTAAAAAAAGGGCGCATGAAAGCGATTTAAATACACGTTCGTTAAGCAGAGGCATACTGAAGCTGCTTCCTGATTAACATTTCTGCACTAGATGGAAAACGAGTTCATACGTCTGCACAGCTGCCTGTTTTTCTGAATGACAGAAGAGACGGCGAAGGTGACAGCATGCTAATTGTGGGATCACTTGGCGACTGCCCTGCTTTAAACAGGCCAGGGTTATGCAAATAAAGTGGAATGGTTCTTTTTCTCAACAGCAAGATCCAGGGGAAAATGACAGTTTGTTTAGCGCTGGAGAATTTGATGTTAAGTCTACTTGGCACCTCACAGTGAGGTTGCAGGTTCGAATCCTGGCTGTGGCCCTTTTGGAATAGAGTCGGCATGCAGTTGTGTTGTAGTCGTATGTTTAGATCCTCAGTTTGACATTGAAAGAGACCAGTCATCATAAACAAACACAGGGAGGTGATTTTTACTGAATTTGTTAGCAGAGGAAAGAACGAGAGCTCATATAGCGCCTCAGGACAAAACCATGAGTCGCTTCACAAGAACAAAAATGTACAAATTAAAAAATGATGAAAAAGAAATAATTGTGATTAAAAAATGTAAGGAAAGTGAGAGAGAAAATAAAAAAGAGGAAATCAGTGGATCCCGGGAAAGGCGGAATAAGGAGAGGGTGATCTCAGGCTCAGGGGGAGAGAGTTCCAGAGTCTGGGGGCCACAGCAGCAAATGATCTGTCACCTTTGGTCTACTCTGGTGCTGCACAACCAGTAGGCTTAGGTCACTGGACCTCGGGGACCTGCTGGGGGTGTAGGGACTAAGAAGATCACAGATATATGATGGTGCTTGTTAGGGCTGCATAATATATCGTAAATATATCGTTATTGCGATATCAGCATGCACAATATGCATAACGCAAAGAACAGATAAATGTCGCAATGAATGGTCAGCGCAAATGTTTGCTACACAACACATTCTGTCAAACAAAAGCATGATGATTTTTTTAAACAAATCAAATGGAGCTCTTCACCCATTTGGCCAACTGGGTGGGTTCTCATAGGTCAAATGCGCTCCCCCGAGGCGGACGGCACTTAATTTTGATGGTTAGCAAACACCTGAGTTAGCTTTGTTCTGCTCTTCCTGCTGATTCTGCTTTTCCTGAGATCCACTGATTGCCTTTTCTTGATTACTTTCTTTTTCTCTTTGCTCATATCTTTTGCTTTTCTCATTTTTATGATTTGTCATTTTTTAAAATTTTGATTATTTTTGTTCCTGCGTTAAGTTTTTATTTATCGCAAGTAATATCGTCCTCGCAATATTAATCACTGTTATCGCATATCGCAGGTTTTCCCAATATTGTGCAGCCCTAGTGCTTGTCCATGTAAGGCCCTATAGACCAGAACCAGGATCTAGAAATGAACCCTGAAGTTGACTGGCAGCCAGTGAAGCTGGAGGAGAAGCGGGGTGATGTGGGTGTGTTTGGAGGACTTGGTCAGAAGCAGAGCACAGGCATAGACGGTTCAGGGAGGTTCTGCTCAGACACGTGAAAAGAGAGTTACAGTAGTCTAAGCGTGAGGAGATGAAGGTGTGGAGAACTGTCTCAAGTTCAGAGCGGGACAGAATGGGACTCAGCTTATCAACGTTCCTGAGATGGAAGAAGGAAGAGCGAACAAGAGAAGTGACATTAAGAATCCAGGGTGAGAGCTGGGTCAAAGGTCACGCCACGATTCTTGACAGAAGGTTTGGTGTGAGAAGCAAGCTGACCATGAGAACAAGGGACTGAGACGACATCCCTGATGGACCCCTGTGCTCAGTCAAACGGTCTGATGTCATTACATGCATGCGTGGGTTTTCCTGATTATTCTGATTTCTTCCCACAGACCAAAGACATGCGTTAGCTTAATCGGTGAATCTTACTTGTCCCTAGGAGTGTTTAATGTCCCTGTGATGGACTGGAGACCTGTGATTGCCCAATGACTGATGGCTCCAGTTACCCGTAACCCTACAGAGGACAAGTGGTTAAGAAGAAGATCTCTTAACATTCAGAATGATTGTGGTGGTTTACAGGAAACAAAGATCACAATGCTGAAAAACCTGTAAGATTCATTTTTAGGCCCTTTTGTAAACCTTCCTCAAGTACTTCATCTCTTAGCAAACCCACTTAGAAATGCAACAAGTGGCAGCAGGATGTGCATCCATCAGTAGGACACAGAAACATGTAAAGCTGTAAAAAAGCCAACATGCAACTCTCCAATTTCGGTCTCATAAAGGTTCTTTTTTCGGAAAGTTGCTTCATCTAACTTTGCTACATCAGGGGGAAATATTTGACCCGTTGACCCCACATTTGCTTGTATAGTCACCGTCCGTGTTACATTGGTGTTTTGGTTCAAATTGGGTTAATCAACTAAAAGATCTCACACTTTTAGTGTTGAACAACGTAATTTGGAGAGAATTTGAATTATTTCAGGCCCACTTACCATTTCATGTTAAAATTATACTTTTAACTGTTAGTGTATTGCTTTTCTCACTAATCACAATAAAAGTGCAAATAAACAAGCTAAAGAAGAGATCATTCATTCATTAGGACACATGGGTGAGGTGACATTAAAGTGGGCACTCCTCTGCTCTCACAGAAACATGCAGCGTCTAGCCTACTCATCCAAACGAGAGGCCAAATGACTTTAATTATGGAGTAATTGCAGAGTCTTGTGTTAATTAAATCTTTATCACTTCAAGAGAGGATTGTTCCCACACGGAAGCCGTGCAGCGACGTACAGCCCTGCTCTCTCCCTTCACTGGGCTGCACACTGGAATGATTGGAATTAGCACGATTTTGGGGAAAAGAGGGAGGAGGGGTGGGTTTCAGCAACCAGCTGTGTTTTAAAAACACCGTAACAAACACGATAGCACCGATGTGAGGGAGTGTCCTGCGCTGGAAAATGAGATACACAATTTATCTGAGGTTCCTGGTGTTTGACAAAATTGAATCCTCTCATTTTAATTGCTCTCGACTAGGCGTGCTGCTCCAGGCCATGGAAACGTGAGCTCTGTGTGTCGTCCCTTGTTCTCTACAGACTATTATGTTCCATTGTGCAAAATACAGATTATGATTTGCCGTGTCCTTGTCATCTATCTTATTTAGGATCATTTAGGTAGCCACATGTTACAAAGGAACAGCAGTCGGCCCTGTTATTACGTGTGTTTGAATCCCCCGCCTCTTGTAATGAGAACAGGATCACAGAGGAGAATTAATCTTTCTGAAGACTTTCTCACCGATTCAACGCCTCGCTGCATGTACTATTTGCAGAAATAATAACAGGATGGTTTGTTTATTTCACACTTTGAAAAGAACACAATTGCGAAAATTGTTCAAAGTAGAGGCTGACCGATATCGGCTTTTCTATTACCGATGCCGATATGAAGGGGACATGGTCAGTTGATGGCCGATGTGTGCTGCCGATTTTCATGGGCCCATTTCCACCTTGTTTTCAAGCTAAAATGTCACTGATAACATTGGTTGATGCACTAAATCTCTGAAGCTGAACTGTGAATGTAACCGGTGGATATGGATAGATCTTAACGTTGTGCACCGCTCAGTGTTAAAGTCAAACATCTAAATAAAGCTAATTTAGAATATTTATTGTGCAGATGTTAATAGTGAACATAACAATACATTTAATTGAATTCTGCACCAGACTGCCCGAGGATGTGCCTGACTTTAAATCAGCTTCACTAAGAACAAATATGTATAAAAATGGTAAATATCGGCCCAATTTATCGCTCTACCCCTAGTTCAAAGATAATAAAACCTGCTAAATATACAGAAATGGATCTTTTGTATGTTCATTCTGTGTTTTTCATCTAACCGAGTCTAACGTTGTGCACACAAGAAAAAGTTGAGGAAACTCCAAATTGAAGATTTTTGAAAGTTTTACCTGAAAGCATCAATTAAAGAAATGAAACTGAAGTTAGAGATTTCAGTCAAATTATCGGAGAAAATGGTTGCATTTTATTTTTCTGGCCTCTCATTTGAAATTTTTTAAACACTAAATTAACAGGGTTATAAATATGAAACTCGTTTTTGTTATAAATGACAACATTTAAACGTTGCTATCTGTTATTTCTCACATCTGAAAAAAAATAATTTTCTAGCTATTTAGTATGTTGCATAATGACTAAATTAACATGTTTTATATAACCGCAATTATAAAAAGCACATTTTAGATTAAAGCCAGTTTGCTTTTTGGAGGAGGGTTTGAGACTGTCTTTATTATGAGCTGAAATTCTTGTCATCCATGTTGTTGAACACAAAAACAGGAACTAAACGTCTGTTTTCCTTCATCTGCATGATGCAAATGTTCTAATATTTGACATCCTTATGATAAATTGCAACTGTTTGTAATGGAAAGTCAGCTCAACGTGGATGCTCTTTTGCAGGCACAGACAGAGTTTTAATCTGTCAGTCTGTGCATTATGTACATTTTGGCTTATGGACTTTGCCCGTGTGCAACTGTTTATCAGAGAGAGTTTATGGGGGCAAAGAATGGGTGTAATGTGGCTCCGAAGCTGATTCAAAAGGGCTTAACTGGATTACACCTCATTTCAAGGATGCTTAAGGTAAGATTAAAACAGATATGTGGTAAGCGAAGAAAAACGCAAAATCAAATACGTGAGAATTTTTGCTCCGTCTTGTAAGCCACTTGCATATGCATCGCTCTGCTGTTTCTGTTTGCAAGGCACTGAGTTAGAAAATAAATAAAACCGCAGCAACAGAAACACCAGACAGTGTGTCAGTCGTTAGTTTGGGCAATCTCAACAAAGGAGACACATAAACATCTCCCATAACAGTTTTGCTCCATTGGACCATCGCAATTTGACATTAATGGCCCTTTCTTATCTTTTGCAACAAATCCCCAGAGCTGGAGCATTAGAAATCTCTAATCACACACACAAACACACGCACACAATCTGAAAAGATAATGGATTTAATACCACCACCATTACAGTCAACTAATGTTTGTTAATAGTGCGGTGCCATATGGAATGAGTGTTTCAATCATTTGAGTAATTCCTCTCTTTGGACAGGCTGTCAATAAAAGGCCCTGCATTTTGTGGATGGTGGTGTGTGTTAATCCAGCAGGCTCTAATGACTGCTATGTGCCTTGAATAGGAGCTACAGGCCCCGTGGAAGTGCCTACAGCTGTTTTATCTTCCCTATCAGAGCTCCACTTTATATTAACGCTCTATACACATGCTGTACAGTTGTGTATGCAGTGTGGTGGAAATGAAAATGGTGGTTTAGGAGAGGAGAGTTCATGACGTGCTTGATTACCTCCCCCCTCTCTCCACAGCATGCACCTTCCCCCCTAAAATTCACTCCCATCTCCTCCCCACATCCCTCTACCAGCGCTGCAGCCCGGCGGATAACCAAGCTTGGATTAGCAGTGACATCACACCGAAGAGACGGCTGAGCCTCAGTGTGAGGAAGGGTGAGTGCTCCTGTTTCTGCGTGTCAAACGGGTGTGAGTGTTATGTGTGTGTTCAGGACTGATTAGACAGCGAGGGTGGTGGTGAGAGGAAGAGAAGGATTAGAGAGCCATCGGAGAGTTGGTTAGGTGCTGACACCACTCCACCTCGCCAAGGGCTCAGTATACCGAGGGATCAGACTCATTTGTGACGGGCTGGGATTATTATCAGTTCAATAGGGCAATTTCTTTAGTACCGTAACCCCTTGACCTGTGAAATTTGGACACTTGTGAGACATTCATGAGTTCATGTATCTCCTTTCAGGTATAAACTCACATTTTTCTTTCAAATTAATGAGTCGATCAGCTGTTTTAATGAGAAGTAGACATATTTTTATATTTAAGGTAGATTCATGAGAACGGCAATCACTACATAATAACATGAAAATGTCTATTTGTGTCTGGATTTTTAAATGAGAATATTCATAGTTCAGTTGCCTTATCTGTTGAAAGACTGAGAATTTAATTTTATTTTTTTGAAAATAACATTAAAAAAGTTCAACTCTTAAGTGCATGCGAAGAAAACCATGCCTTTTAAGTAGATGATGAGAAAAAATAGATATTTCTCTCTAGATTTATGTAACACCCAAAACTAACAGCAATAATTAATTATTACAAATGCAATCAAGAGTTAGATTCTCCAAATTAGACAGAAACTAACAGAAACATTTGATGTTTATGAATGCTACGTTTGATACAGAAATAATTGTTCTAAACGTGTTAAATGACAATAAAATCATTCTCAACTTCAGAGTAAATCAAAACAACCAACTAACCCACGTTGGTAAGTGGGAATAGACCATCGACATATAAAAGGAATATACTTTTTGTTCGGTAATATCGCGAGATTAGCTTCTTAACGTGTTTCCGATTGCTACTTAGGGAAACAAACACGTCTCAAATTAGCGAACTCTTCAACTTAACAAAAAAAAACCCTCAAAGTTCTTACTCAGTGAATTGCTAACTTTACTTCAACTGTGTCTCGCTGATATTTAAGTACAATGACTCGCGGCTCTGCTTTAGCATGCTCAGTGACGGATGTGCATGTATGCTAACATTAGCTCGCTTGCTATAAGGCGCTTCGCGGTCAACTACATTTTTTGTTTCAGGAAATAAGGATGTCTGCGGAGCAGAGGGGGAGCTGGATACTAACCGGTGCTGTAGTCGCCTGTGTTACAGCTCTGTATGTGCCCTGTGTGCAGAAAACTGTTCCCGGTGGAGACTCAGGTTGGTGCTGCAAGGCTAACTGCTAGTTATATGATCACGTGACGTTTTTGTGCTCTAGGACAGCCAATCGTGTGTGCGTAAGCTCTCGGCAGGGCTGATGCTGTCCATGGTGCTGAAGATGTAGGAATATTAAGTTTTTAAATAAATGGGAGAAACATGATTTCTAGAAATCAAAATTTCTGTTGTATAGAAATCTATCATTAATATGTATTGTTTTCTAAAAATGTTCTCCTTCTAGAGCTTTTTCTCTAATTTTTGGAACTTTAATGTATAAGAAGTACAGTTAAACCTACATATGCGTTTTCACAATAAATAATTTGTACCATTTGCAGTGTCAAATGCTTATATCTGCCCATGTAAATATTCAGAATAGTTGAAAATAATGCCTTTAGTTTTTTTTTGGGAAACAAGCTTATATTCCAACCTTCCTCTGACAAATGGATACTTGAAAAGATTTAAATTTAAGATTAGTTTCATAATTGAATATTTGACTTGTTAGGCTGAAATAGAAGTATATTAAAATGAATGCATAATATTTATTTAGCTGCCATTTTAAATGTAGAATCATTGTTTACATCCACTTAACACTGCTCTGTTGGCTTTTTGAAAACTCATTATTACATAGTTAGGCATGAAATTAATTTTGACTTCTTCCAAATTAGGCTCTGCAGTACGTTTCACTCAGGACTTTTGAAACTTCTAGGCCAGTGTGTTGTCTAGCACTCTCAAAAATGCATCTAAGAGGGGATGCCTTGCACACCACACTTTGTTTAGAGGTGATGGCAAGGTTACAGGCTTGTAAATGAGCACTTGCTTGTTATGTTTGCACCTCTCAGACATAGAAACTGAAAAAAGTGAATGCATTATGCAGAAAGAAAGCATAAAAAAGGCTCAGCCAGATAAAAATGAGCTGAGGAGTGAGCAGGCTATTGCAGTGCTGAGTAGCCCTGCTGGTTGTGCCGCTGTCTAGCAGGGTCTTTGAAAAAACGTCCAGCCCTCTCTCCACAGTGTTTAGGGACGGTGCAGGATGCCCGCTCTGATAGTGCCAGCTGAACACCCTTCTGAATTCTCCAGGTCTCCGTCTCTGTGTCCTAATCTCTTTAGGTGTGATGTGCCCTGGAGAGGCTTGAGCGCAGCCTCGCGGGTACGCTGTTGTCTAGGAATGTGAAGTGTGGAAATGATGGGGATTATGGGAAGACTGATGTGGGTGCCCATGCTCCACAACCACAAAGACTCTTGGCATCCATGCTGCTTCCCAGTAGAGTCAATATTTTCCCTTTTTAGTATTGGGGCTGCAGAACTGCATCTCTGTGGCACGGAGATGAATGTTTTGGCTTAGTGCTAGTTTTTTGTGCTGAATGGGGTTAAAGTGTGCCACTACTGAGAAAAAAAAGAGTGAAATAGAGAAATTGATGAAGGATGGGAAAGTGTGATGTAGAATGATGGCATTTCGCTGGCGGCTCATGCCAGGTGAAATGGAAGCTGTGAAAACATTTTAGCTGTGCAGGTGGAGGAGTTCTGACTTCATGGTCCATTAGACTGATAAGAGTTTGGGCTCCTCGTGTGACAGAATTTTAGGCATCGTAATTCACTGTATCAACAAGGTTGCAAAATATGTGAGGCAGCCAGTGCCATCTGAAATTCAGCCATTCATGCTGTGGACCATGTTTTTGCTGTTCAAATGTTTATTTTTGTTGCTACTTGGGTTTTAAAATAGCCAGCTATGTATATTATTATTGTGAACCACAGAGATTCACAATTAGTCTGATTTTGACAAAAAAAAAGTTCATTTTCCCGACATGTGCTACAAAGTAATGATCTCTTGTCCTTGTTGGTGCTGATACAGGAAAAAATATTCACTGGATGATCTTGAAAAGGACAGAACTACTCCTTTAGCTCCAGTAGAGGGAGCTGTCCGGATCCCCAGCAGTTATCAATGTCATTTAATCTGAACCAAATTTCAATTTCCATGAGTGGGAGATGCAAACATTGGGTGAGAAATCAGTATAATTTGAAACGCTTTGGGTGTATTCTGGCACAAATGGGTTTGTGCCCAGATACATTAAAGCTCCCTCAAATAGCTTTTAGGGGTTTTCTTTTCACTTTGTGCTGCGCCTCACACAGAGCTTGTCAGAAAATTGTGCAGCCGGCTCTCATTTTTACAGCTTACCTCATTCTGTGACTGTCACCAACGTAGCCCTTTCTGTTTGTGCCCAACGGACTAAAGGAGACACTAAGACACTGGGAGTGTGGGAGCTGCAGAGAGGCACGTAGAACAGCAGAAGAAAGGGGAAAGGAAAGGCCCCTGATGCATGGGGAGGATGGGAGTGGAAGCATTATTCTCAGATCAGCATATGTGTGTCTTTGTGTGACAGGCAGAGGCAGTCTTGTGGTGTGTGTGTGTGTGTGTGTGTGTGTGTGTGTGTGTGTGTGTGTGTGTGTGTGTGTGTGTGTGTGTGTGTGCATGTGTGTTTATATCTGTGTGTGTGTGCTGAAGAAGGGAAGCAGGCATCATGGGAGAAGCAGAAGATGAAGAGAATGAGCGTGCCGCTTAGGAAATGTCACACTGGGAAGATTTGCAGGTTTTGATCCTGGCAAATTAATGCAAAACCCCAGTGCAAGTATTTGATTTGGGAAAACTTTGGGAGCAGACTTGTCTCTTAATAATAATTATTGGGTTTACATTAATTTCCTCCCCTATTCCCTTCCACAGGAGAACTGATCACCACTGCCTGTGAGCTGGGGGTAAGTATTAGCTGTATTGTTTAATCAATTCACTCATTAACTCTTATAAGCATTAAGGAAGTTTAATTAAGCATGGGCAGAAAGCAGATTAATTTACTTTCAGTCCACAGGTTCTTTTCTATACACTTATTTTACTAAGTTGCAAGTAGAGAATGCTATAATTTGCAACCCGTTTTTCAAATCCAATTAAAGTCAATGGTAAGGCGATGGCTTTTGTAGGCTTTGCCTTATGTACGGTATAAGGCTTATTATATCCACCCCTCTTTTTTGTGTGTGTGTGTGTAAGCCGCAAAGAATGAACTAAATCGGGTTAACAGTTATAATAAGTTTTATTATTTAATAAAGTTTATTACGCCGCTGTGATCCTTTTAGGGAGGCTGTGTCGGTGTCACTGTGCCAGTAATCCTGCGGTTAGTGCTGCAGTCCGTGTGGCCTGCCTGTCTGCCTCTTAGGCCTCCCCAGGGCCTCGGAGGCCATCCCTTTGCCCCTGGCTGCTGTCCCCCCCCCTCCCTGTTTGATCCCCAGAGCTCCGGTGTTCCGCCTCTCTTTGCTCCACGTGGCCTTCATCCTCTCAGCCGTCCTTCAGCTGCTGTGTAGTGCCTACAGACAAGTCACCTGTCAACAAGTTCATCCAATATTAATTTTTTTTAATTGATTTTCTCATTTAAGTTCCAACATCAACTTTTATAATAATTTTGTAATTATCTGTAGAGGCTTTGTTGTTTTTAAGGTGACTGCCGAGCCACTCGCTCTGTCACCTTTCTGCTCAACGCTCGTTTTGAAGAGTTGCGCCCTTCTTCCTGCCTGCACAGCTCATGTTATCAGTGCCGGCGAATGAGCCTGTGTTTAATGACTGAGCCCTTATCTGGGTGGAGGAGATGAGAAACGCCTAATTGCAGTGATTGCTAAGATCCCCCAGGCGAGAGCGGCTGTGGCTCTGAGGTGGTTTGGCTGGCACCACGTGCTCCGCCTCGGGCTCCTGGGAGCTTCATTGTCCTTGGGAAGAGGCCAGAAGAAGAAAAGTGAGGAGAGGGAGAAAAAAAATCGAGGGGGGTGGGGGGAGGGTTAGTATCAAAGCAAAAGCAGCTTGCAGAGATATAAATCCTGATGTGGTTGATTCTCAGTTTCTGTTGTATTCATAGTATTATTATGTCACCACTTCCACCTTTACAACAAGCACATACCAATGGTAGCTGAGTTATTATAGTTATGAAGGTCCATCCATCCATTTTCGGACGGTTATCTGGGGTCGGGTCACAATTGCAGCAGCCTAGGGAGGTCCAGACTTCCCTCTCCCCAGCCACTCTGGCCAGCTCCTCCGGGGGAATCCTAAGGCGTTCCCTGGCCAGCCAAGAAACATAGTCCCTCCAGCGTGTCCTGGGTATTCCTTTAGGTCTTCTCCTGGTTGGACGTGCCCGGGAAACCTCACCAGGGAGGCATCCAGGAGGCATCTGAACTAGATGCCCGAGCCACTTTAACTGGTTCCTCTCGATGTGGAGGAGCAGCGTGTCTACGCTGAATCCCTGCCGAATGACCAAGCTTCTCACCCTACCTCCAAGGGAGAGCCCAGCCACCCTGTGGAGAAAACTCCTTTTGGTCGCTTGTACCCGCAATCTCGTTCTTTCGGTCACTACCCAAAGCTCGTGACCATAGGTGAGGGTAGGAAGATAGATCGACCGGTAAATTGAGAGCTCTGCCTTCCGGCTCAGCTCTCTCTTCACCACGACAGATCGGTACAACGCCCGCATCACTGCAGACGCAGCACCAGTCAGCGTATTGATCTGGCTCTCCATCTTTCCCTCACTCGTGAACAAGACACCGAGATACTTAAACTCCTCCACTTGAGGCAGGACCTCGTCCCTCACCTGGAGAAGGCATTCTACTCTTTTCCGACACAAGACCATGTTTCAGATTTAGAGGAGCTGATTCTCATCCCAGCTGATTCACACTCGGTTGCGGACCGCTCCAGCGAGAGCCGGAAATCACGCGCTGATGAAGCCAACAGGACCGCATCATTTGCAAAAAGCAGAGACCCGATCCTCAGGCCACCAAAGCAGATCCTCTTAAGACTTTGGCTGCACCTAGAAATCCTGTCCATAAAAGTTATGAACAGAATCGGAGACAACGGGCAGCCTTGGCGGAGTCCAACTCTCACCAAAAACGAGCCTGACTTACTGCCGGCAGTGTGGACCGAGCTCTGACACCGGTCATACAGGGACCTAACAGCCCGTATCAGAGCGCCTGGTACCCCATACTTCCAAAGTAGCCCCCAATGGGCCTCCCAAGGAGAACTCTGAAGGTGTGCATAAATATGTCCTGTGCTGACTTTCTGGTGCTGTCTGTATCTTTCTTGGGTTTTTAGGTGGCTCATCCTCCAGGATATCCACTCTTCACCCTCCTAGCTCGTTTCTCCATGTGTTTGTTGCCCTCTTTCTCACCAGCCCACAGTGTGAACCTGATGAGCAGCCTGCTGGGGGCTGCAGCTTGTGGGTGCCTCTGCATAACTGTCTGCAGGTATGAAATCAAGGGCTTCCTGTCTTTGATTTATGATTGTTTTTTTTATTTCCCATCTTTAAAAGGCTTTGATTTTGGTGATTTTAAGAGCACAATTAAAACTGTCTCCTCTTTTATCGTCGAAACAAAACACGTGAGTTACTAAATACATAAAAGGAACTGACTAAAGGAATAGAAGTTTTTTTTTAAACATTCGCTTTGATTGTGAGTGTAGGAGAGAGTTGTATTTGTAGGATCTGACTGACAGCCAGTGGTGTCCCTGATCCTCTGTTCAGCATTCAGGAGCAGAACCCAGCCACCCTCCTCCCTCCCACCATCCTTCCCTGCCTATTTACCCATCAGCCACCCATTGTGAGCGGGCGTGTATGTGTATGTATATCACAATTATCGTGCCCCGCAACCCCCTCCCTGATGTCCCTGTTCTCCTGCCCCCCGCTGGCCAGCGTGCTCCCAATCCTGACATGGCACGATTTCTAATCTTTCCCCTTCACGCCTCCTGGGTCTAAGAGGAACAGGATCACTCCCTCTGCTCCTCCCTCTTACTCCTCGTTCAGTTGTGTTCTCTGCTTCACCATCGACCGCCCTGCCGTTTATCCCGCTGCTGACCCCATCCTGTGAGGAGTATTTTACCCATTCCTTTTTTGTCTGTGTGTTTATCTTTCATGCTTGGCCAGAGCATCATACAACACCCTTTTGCTGATCTTGGTCATTTTCTGCGTTACATTGCCGGTTATGACTTAGTGTGGGCATTTGCCTTCATGCATACCAGGGCAGTTCCAATATGTCTAATTTTATACTTGCAGCATATGATTGTTGAGTATGACGTAATGTCTTCCTGTTGTGCATTTTAGCAGAATGGGGGTCCAGCGATGGAGGCAGGAAAGCAAAATAAAATAGAATCATGCATAAATCCTGATGTGCCGGGGCTGTATCGTGCTTGATCAAGAGAAAGTCCCAGTAGAGCATGATTTCAAGGAACTGACTTGGGATCAGTCCCTGGGTGAGTCTGGGGACAGAGGTCATGTCATGTGGGTATTCAACTAACATAAATGGTCTGTAAAGTTAGCATAAATCTTTAGGAAAAGAGGCAGAAACATGTTAAAAGGGTCCTAGAACAACTTATTTTTATGATAGCAAACTGTTATTTCAGTCTAGCACATTAAAGATCAGGTTTACTCATAGTGCAGTGGTCGCTAGTGTAAAAAAAATGCATTGTGAGTCAGTCTGTGGGAAAAAAGCTCTCACGCTCCTGTTTCAGGAATTAAAGGTAATTCAGAGCAGAGATAAGGCACACAACATTAATGTTGTAACTGAGTAAAATAGTTTTGCCCAGTTAACTGCTTCAAATCCTTCTGCTGCGCTGCGGTGTAATATATGTGCCGTTAGAGGGCACAAGCGCACCGCTATCAAAATATATTTATTGGGCAACCACAGAAGAAGAAATGAGAAGAAGAAGAAAAAATCTTTTCTACAGCACCTCTCAAGATAAAAATCACGAGGCGCTTCACAAAAACAAAAAATGTAAAATATAAAAAAGAATTTAGAAAATGACTTATTTGTATTTTTATTAATTTATTTATCTCAAACCATTGAAAAACAACAAATTGCATATGCACTCCTCCATATTCCTGGTGCATAAAAAATTTAAAAATGTGGAATACGATTAACACACGCTGTTGAATAAAACAATACAAAACATACAATAACATAAAACCATTTGAGAGGGAACTGGAAGAAGCAAAAGCTTATCTAGTCCAGCCCCAATTCAGTTAATAAGTCACATTTGCTCTCATTAGCAAATTTGAAAGAAAAAAAATGTTTTCTTTATGCAGGTCATTCTATCTTCATCTTTCTACATAAAAATACAGTTACAAAACAATTGTTCACATGAATCTACAGAAAAAGGAAAACAAAACCAATAAACAACAAAAATAAAATATTCCATTTGCTACCAATTACCATTTTTATCACTTACTATTTATGTATGAGTCAATTATAAGTTGTTTATACAACATTTTAAATGATCTAATGTTTTTACATAATTTTAAAGTCACATCAAGTTTGTTCCACAGTTTGATACCACACACAGATACACACATACTTTTCATAATTGTTCGGTATAATGGAAAAATGAAGTTTTTAACACATCTCAATTCATAACCTTCTTCATGAGTTTTAAACATCCTTTGCTAATTGCATATTTTAAATGAGCAAAAATAGACAATTGTGATTAAAAATGTAAAGAGAGAGAGAGTGTGAATAGGAAAGAGGGGAATGGGTGGATCCGGAGGAAGGTGGAATAGGTGGGGAGAGCAGAACAAGGAGAGGGTGATGAAGGTCACACCAAAACCAGCCTGAACAGGTGAGTTTTCAGCTGCTTTCTAAAGGAGGCCACTGAGTCCACTGATCTCAGGCTCAGGGGGAGAGAGTTCCAGAGTCTGGGGGCCACAGCAGCAAATGATCTGTCACCTTTGGTCTTTAGCCTGGTGCTGCACAACCAGTAGGCTTTGATCACTGGACCTCAGGGACCTGCTGGGGGTGTAGGGACTAAGAAGATCACCAATGTAAGATGGTGCTTGTCCATGTAAGGCCCTATAGACCAGAACCAGGATCTTGAAATGAACCCTGAAGTTGACTGGCAGCCAGTGAAGCTGGAGGAGAAGCGGGGTGATGTGGGTGTGTTTGGAGGACTTGGGTCAGAAGCCGAGCACAGGCATTCTGAACCACCTGTAGACGGTTCAGGGAGGTTCTGCTCAGACACGTGAAAAGAGAGTTACAGTAGTCTAAGCGTGAGGAGATGAAGGTGTGGAGAACTGTCTCAAGTTCAGAGCGGGACAGAATGGGACTCAGCTTAGCAATGTTCCTGAGATGGAAGAAGGAAGAGTGAACAAGAGAACTGACATGAAAATTCAGGGTGAGAGCTGGGTCAAAGGTCATGCCAAGATTCCTGATGGAAGGTTTAGTGTGAAAAGCAAGCTGACCAAGAGAGTCTCTGACTTTGGGAACCAGCTTGTCTGGGGCACAGATGAGGATCTCAGTCTTATCTTCATTCAGCTGTAGAAAATGAGCTTGTCACATGACCAAACAAATATGCTCAAACATGAAGCGGTTAGCAAAAAGCGCTGTGTGGGAGCAGTTTATTCATATATCATTCTTGGAACACAATAAGCCTCACATCAAAGCGCAGATCCTGGCAGAACGTGGTGCAGCAAACTGAACCGAGACCAGCAAAAGGTCAGTCGGCCATGACGCTCCTGCTTGCGCCTGACTCAGTGTAATTATTTAGTTCAATTTAAGGAAAGTGGTTTTTAAAAACTGGCCTCCAGAATGTGCTTATAAGCACACAATCGCAAGCGGCGCTGTGTCACTGATGCCACGCGGTTTGCTGTGCAACAAGTTCCGACTCTGACGGACATTTCAGCTGGCTTCCCACTCTCTCTTTACTTTTTGTTCATGATTGTAACGAGTGTGGGACTTTAGTTTTGCATCAGAATTATATAAAAGAGAGTAGACAGAAAAATAATTATTATTTATAAATGTTTGTGTGAGGGGTTGGCTGGTTTCCAGTTAACCGGCTATTAATTGTTAAGGGGCGTCAATAACCGGTTAAAGAACTTTTGGAAAACGTGCGTCCCCAACACCAAGCTGCCTATATTTAACAACAACAAGGTAAATGTGGTATTTATTCTAGGGCACCTTTAAAGTCAGCAGAGGTGGACCACAACCTTCAGGCTTAAACCACAAGACTTGATTTTGCTAAATGAGCAACCAGTCTGCCGCTCTCAGCGAGGCAGTTTATTTATTTGGTTATTTCCTAGCCAGAAAATAAAAATATCCCTGCCGTCTGGGTGATATTTGGCCCCCGGCGTGCGTGTTAACTCTAGCCCTGTTGTAATCTCTGGGGATTTAAATCCACTTGTGGATTACAGTCAAGTAAACGGTCATTACGAAGAGCTCCACCCAGCTGGGCTTGATGGAATACCGATGACTTGAGCCAGAGCACACAGCAACAGTGTGAATGTTTAATCTTGTGTTTTCAGTTTGGAGGAAATAAGCACAAAAAGCTCGAGTTTTTATCAGTTTTGGACGAGCTCTTGGCTTCTGCTGGAGGGAAGGGGGTCACTGGTGATGTCACGCTCTGCAGACCCCATAACTGCTTCCTGCAGCGACACTCCCGCCCCGCATCTTCTTTACCCAGCATCTGAAATGTTTCTTTTGTAGTTTTGCATCAGCTCAGAACTAAACACCTTCACAATTAAATATGAAAGTTGTTTAATTATTTTCAGATGAAAAAAAAATAAATTGCAGTTAGTATGTTGCAGTCGGTTCCCTCAACTGATAAATGGGAAGACTTTGAAATTCGTCTGGAATATTCCCAGCATGGCAAGCCTTTGATGTATCAGTTTCAATTAGTCGGCCAGATCGCCGTGTTTAATGTGGGGGGGGATGTGAGTCGATAGGCTCGGAAGCCACTTCTCTCTCCTGCATAAGTTTAAACACAGCATTGCAGCCTTCCTTTGATTTGTCAATTACATCTCCCTTAGCTCGATCATACGGGTTGATGGCCAAATTGCACGTCTCTTTATGTTTTCACACCGCGACCTGACAAGCCTTTGAGGATGCCGGACGTAACGATAATTGCTATTGATTGCTTTTGGAGGTTTGCAGAAAGGAATGTTTGGCTGGTGAAGGGCCACAGGTCTCAGTCGTGAGACTCTGGAGGAATGCACCCTTCACGGCGGGATAATCCAGACAGCGTGATATTCTGCGCGCTCTCTCATTTCACAGTTTATCTGCTAAAGCTGCTCCGAATCTCCGCTACCTGAGAGGAATCTCTTTCCGTTTCCGAGCTTATCCTGAGAAAACAGGAGCGGACGCGCTCCGAGCGCTGACAGCCGTCACATTTGGAAGGTAGAAGAAAAACACGCAGACATCAGCACTTTTTGGTTTGATCACAAGATTACATAACAGGCCTCGCAGAAGCTTTCCTTTTTCTTAGGCGACACAAAATGCACACCTGTGAGAGGTTTATTCGCCAAGAGCCGGCCCATGTGGCACAACTGAGGCCTCAGTGGACAGGAGGGTGGGCGCGTCGCCATCTCCTGCCTTGTGCTGCACCTCCAGCTCCTTATAAGGACCTCCACCATATGGTCCCAGTGGCACGTTCTCTCCTAGTTTTCCACAGGAGTAAGGGGTTTTCTGTCGAGGACAGGTCAGCAGCAGCGGACACTGGTGACAGGAAGTTGTTGCTTTTTCTCAGCTGAATAGAGTCGTTTCATTAGGCGACTTTCTGGCCTCTCCCTGCAAATGAGACGTCCACCTCGTCATATCTGCTGTGATCAAATCGTCCTTTAAAATGCGGAAGATAAATTTAAGTTGAGATTGTTGAAAAACCCCCTTTTGTCCCTTTTCCACAGTATCTCCGCGCCACATTGTAGTCCGAACAGACCTCCTTTGCTCTCCTCATTCCCAGCATGACCAATGGTTCCCCCAGGACTCATCCTCTAATACAGTTAAACAGATGTCTAATGAAGATGTTATTTCCTCATTACTGGCTACGGGATGGGGATGAAGAGGAGGAGGAGGAAGGGGGGAGTAGATAGACAGCAGAATGCAGTTCCAGTTTAATATTCGTCTCGCCCGTGGGCCTGAGATTGTGTCTGTCTCGGACGTCAATATTCCGTTCCTCACCCACCACAGGCAGCCTTAATAAGGCGCCAGGCGCAGAGACAGATCAGACTCGGCAATTACGATTCACCCAGAATTAGTTAATGGAATCTATACAGCAACATTTACGTATCACTGGTCTCTGCTTAATGACTTTGTTGGAGAAAGCAGCAAGAAAAATGGCATTCAGGGAATTGCATAAACATTGCATTTTTCTGTAAATAGTTTTTTTTTCCTCCCTCTTCCTGTAATTTGTGTGTGTGTGTGTGGGGTGGAGATTAAGATGACATTCGGGGAGAAATTGTCATGTCAGTGCCGGTATTGTTTGAGCAAAATTGTGGTGATTAATTTTACGCACACTTGTAGCACTGCAGCGCTCCCCTGGAAGGAGGGGTGGGTGAGCAGCAGAGCACGGGACCCTTGGTTATTGTTCCATGTGTGTGGAGGCAGGCGGGCTCGGATCTGCAGCTCGGGATGAGGCAGGGAAGACTGGTGATTGGCTGAGAAATTAGATGAGAGGATAAAGCACTTTGGAGTCCTCTGACTTAGAAAAGCGCAATACAAGTGCGAGACAATTATTATTTGGCTATATATATATACAGGTGCTGGCCAGTAAATTAGAATATCATCAAAAGGTTGAAAATATTTCAGTAATTCCATTCAAAACGTGAAACTTGTACATTATATTCATGCAATGCACACAGACCAATGTATTTCCAATGTTCATTACATTTAAATTTGATATTCATAAGTGACAACTAATGAAAACTCCAAATTTGGTATCTCAAAAAATTAGAATATTCTGAAAAGGCTGAATATAGAAGACACCTGCTGCCACTCTAATCAGCTGATTTACTCAAAACACCTGCAAAGGCCTTTAAAAGGTCCCTCAGTCTTGTTTTGAAGGCACCACAATCATGGGGAAGACTTCTGACTTAACAGCTGTCCAAAAGACAATCATTGACACCTTGCACAAGGAGGGCAAGACACAAAAGGTGATTGCTAAAGAAGCTGGCTGTTCGCAGAGCTCTGTGTCCAAGCACATTAACAGACAGGCGAAGGGACGGAAAAAATGTGGTAGAAAAAAGTGTACAAGCTCTAGGGATAACCGCACCCTGCTGAGAATTGTGACGACAAACCCATTCAAAAATGTGGGGGAGATCCACAAAGAGTGGACTGCAGCTGGAGTCAGCGCTTCAAGAACCACCACGAGGAGACTCATGAAAGACATGGGATTCAGATGTCGCATTCCGTGTGTCAAGCCACTCTTGAACATGAAACAGCGCAAGAAGCGTCTCGCCTGGGCCAAGGACAAAAAGGACTGGACTGATGCTGAGTGGTCCAAAGTTATGTTTTCTGATGAAAGCAAGTTCTGCATTTCCTTTGGAAATCAAGGACCCAGAGTCTGGAGGAAGAGCGGAGAAGCACAGAATCCACGTTGCATGAGGTCCAGTGTAAAGTTTCCACCGTCAGTGATGGTGTGGGGTGCCATGTCATCTGCCGGTGTTGGCCCACTCTGTTTCCTGAGGTCCAGGGTCAATGCAGCCGTCTACCAGGAAGTTTTAGAGCACTTCATGCTTCCTGCTGCTGACCAACTTTATGGGGATGCAGACTTCACCTTTCAACAGGACCTGGCACCTGCACACAGTGCCAAAACCACCAGCACCTGGTTCAAGGACCATGGTATCCCTGTCCTTGATTGGCCAGCAAACTCGCCTGACCTTAACCCCATAGAAAATCTATGGGGTATTGTGAAGCGGAGGATGCAATACGCTAGACCCAACAATGCAGAGGAGCTGAAGACGACTATCAGAGCAACCTGGGCTCTCATAACACCTGAGCAGTGCCACAGACTGATCGAGTCCATGCCACGCCGCATTACTGCAGTTATTGAGGCAAAAGGAGCCCCGACTAAGTATTGAGTGCTATACATGCACATTCTTTTCATGTTCATTCTTTTCAGTTGGCCAACATTAGAGAAACAAACATTTTTTCATTGGCCTTTAGAATATTCTAATTTTCTGAGATACCAGATTTGATGTTTTCATTGGTTGTCACCTATAAATATCAAAATTAAACGTAATAAACATCGGAAATACATTGGTCTGTGTGCATTGCATGAATATAATGTACAAGTTTCACGTTTTGAATGGAATTACTGAAATATTTTCAACCTTTTGATGATATTCTAATTTACTGGCCAGCACCTGTATATATATATATATATATATATATATATATATATATATATATATATATATATATATATATATATATATATGTTATGAAATGTAAAACGTTAAAAAACTGAGCTTTTAGTTGAAATAGGCTACTATTCAACATGAGAACAGATTGGTGAATGGCCACGCTGAAATTCAAGAATCATGAATCTTTTATTGACGTTGTACCAACGTCCCAGCACAATGAAATTACAGTTTCAGAACAACCCATCCCAAGATTTGACGTACAGTAACACAAACAAGACACAACATAACAGAATCAGTGGGTATGCGCGCACCTCGCACTCCCAGATGCAGTTAGACAAGGAGTAACACTAGGAAAGTATGGGGAGGAGGGAGAAAAAGGCATCCCAGAGTTTCTCCTAACATGGGGTAGCTAAAAACACAAAGTCAATTTGACTTTTTTTAATTTTTCTGGTTTATTCAGCAGAAATTTACAAAAAAAATCTGAATTTATTTTACAGAGAATTTGTTTATTTTGTGAACGCACCTTTGCTAGTCACAAATTCAGGCTAGCAGCAACAGATCTTCCATGTGGAAGATTTAACTTCCATAATTTAAATGATAGAATTTATTGTTTTAGTTATTGTTCTTTGACACAATCTGAAAATGGAAAAAACTGGTATTGGTAGGTCAAAGCTGCTCGAATCAGAAATCGGTATTGGCCCTTGAAGCCAGAATCAGTGCGTCTTTAAAAATAATATATTTGAAGATGTGAAGTCATCACTGAATTATCTCATCATTAGAAGTTACAGTGAGTCGTTTTGGTTTAAACTCTGATGATGACTGTGTGGCACTTTAACCGAATCATGAAATCAAGACAGAAACAAAAGGATTTGTGCGATTTAGACCCTTATTGTTTCACCTGATGCCGTAAAACAAACACAAAACCTGATATTTCACACAGCCGGGACACCAAATTGTCCTTAAAATTAATTTTTCCTGTGAATAAAGTTCATGTATTAAATGTTTCATCCGATTTGTTTGATGGATTTTTTTTATTCCACATTTAGTTCTTGCAAAGTTCTGCTTCTATTTAAAATTTCCAGTTCATATAAAAGTTATTTTTGTCTTTTTATTTGTTGTTGTTGGGAGTTTTTTGTAAGAACTGGAGTGCAAAGAAAATATATTCATGACACAATTAGTGGTTTAGTAACGCTGCTCAGTCGGAGCCGTATACCAACAGGCTGACACTTTGTAGTTTCTGATTTACCGTTTGATTTCCTGACATGCGCCACCATTTAAATGCTTGTGTATCAATTGCTGCTTGGCTTTGAAACTTCAAAGCAGCACATCAGACACTTACCCCTCGTATAATAGCTGCTAAGTACCTGGCTGGTGTCCTGGCCAGAGGGGGAGCCCTGGGGTGTGAGCGAGGGCCAGCTGGAAACCCCCTCCTCGGCCTGAGCGGACCTCCCTCCTCTCTCGGGTTTTCTGCCCTCTTCAGGAATGTGTGATTGCGTTCCAGCGCTGGCCCCCGAACCGGCGTTCTGTTAGAGAGCAGCGCAGCTCTGATCTGCTGCAGCACAGCTGTGGTATTGTCTACTCCTCTGGGTGGTGGGTGACCATTGTAAAGCCGTGCAGAGCGCTGGTGTCTGCTTTTTGTGTGCCGTTATTCAGCACTGACTGATGCAGGCGCCGTGTTATAGAGCCGAGGCTCGAGTTGTTATATCAGAGTGATGTTTTTGTGCCCTTGAAGGGGAATAAGTGGCTTTTTAAATTTCTAATCTTCATTTAATTGATTTTCTCCTTTTCTGGTTTTAAAACTGATTTTTTTTTCTTTTTGAGTCTTTTGCTTTATTTCTGCTCGGTAGTTGTCATTAATTATCTGGGCGATGATGCAGGCTTTCTTCTCCTGCGGACATTTCAGCATCCCGCCCAGCGTTGAGTGGCGAGGACGGGGGAACATGGCCACACTGGTGTCAGAGAGTGTCCCGCTTTTATCTGGGAGCGCTGGGAGCAGTCAGCCCGGAGAATGCCTGGGACCCAGGTGGTCCCGCTCAGACAGACGGGTCATTTAAAGGCTACTGTGTACGCACACGGCTGGCCTCCACGTGACTGACAAGCTCTAACAGAGAGAGTTGTCATTCGCATCAGAGAGAGAGAGAGCGAGAGAGAGAGTTTAGTGTAATAACCACCTTGGTGGACCCCCCATGACTATCCTGCGCCCCCACCCCCCACTAAGTGAACGAGCTCTGGGTTAATTGTCATGCAGTGAGTTAAAATTATGGGTGCGGGAGGTCCCGGCACCTCAACAACACCCCCTCACACTCGCCCACCCCGCCCTCCATCGTCTCCTCGCCTCATCCTTCCTGCAAGTTACAGCTAATTCCTGGAGCGGTGCAGCAGGAAAGACGCTGCTATCTTTTATTAAGACCCACTACTACACCCCCCCTTTACACACACACACACACACCCTTCCTGTTTAAGTGCACACACTCTCACGTTTTACCGTACAGCCTCGCTCACCAGAGGAAGCACGGAGGGGAGAGGGCGGGAGGGAGAAGAAAACCCAGGGAAATAAATGGGAAGTAGTCAGCAGGCTTGAGTTTTTTTTCTTTCTTCTACCCTTCTCTCGCTCTCCCTTTCCCCCCCTCATTTTTTTCCCTGATTTACCGCGCTTTCCTCAGAAAGCTCCATTGTTCCCCTAGCCTAAGTCTCATCAGGCCTTTTGTGGCCGACTATCACAGCGGCAGGCAGAGAGCTGGAAATGTATAAATGGTATCATGCCTTGTGATTAATGGCGGTGCTTATGAGTCAGGTCTGATAACGGGCCTGCTCTCTACTCAATTTCAGATACCGTTAATGGAATCTGTCTTCTGCGATTGTAATGTGAGAGCGCCTAATTTGCTATGGAGCTTGAAGCTGTCACCGGCAAGGGATTGTGGGGTCATAAGGGACCTGGCAGCCGTTTGGCCTGCAGCTTGTATCTGCCGTGCTGAATAGAGCAGCTCTCTGCCTGTCAGTTAGCTGATAGGCTGATGAGGACTCTAAGCCACTCCACACAATGGTGGAAAGGGCCGTACTGCCTGACTTCCCTAATTGTCAAGGCTGCTCATATTTCAGAGCCAGCGTGCTGGGGACCGGGTTGCTTCTTTTTTTCTTCTTCTTTTCTCTTTTTTCCTTTATGAACTTTTTTCTTTCACTTCCTCTATTTCATCCTGCATCATCCTGCACGCTGTCTCGCCCCTTTAATGCACACTTTATTTTTTCTCTTACCCCCCCCACCCCCACCTCTGTCTCTCATTTTAGTAAGTGGTAGGTCTTAGCGTATGGCAGATTATCCCAAGTTTGCTACTTCAATTACTGCAGAGGAGATGGAAACAGTGCAGGAGAGGAGAAGAGGAAAACTTTTGTGCACACATTATATTTAAGAAGCGGAGGATAAAGCGCTATCTGAACCGCCGTGGTTTCTGCGGCGGCCGGCTCCAGATCAACCTAGCTGTCTTGATATCTGAATTACCCCAAATCACAGAGAGTGTTTTTTTTTTCCCGAGGTCTTGTCCAAGAAGAAACTCGGGCAGAGGGAAGATTATAACGGGCCTTCGAAATGAATCTGAGGGAAGAAGCTGCATTTTTTTGTATTATTCTGTGATATTGCTGATTTTTGTGTCTCAGGCAGTTTAACCTAAATAAAATACTAGAAAAAGATACTGAAGTTTTTTAACTTCACTTGAAGCAAATTAGTCCAGATATTTCATTTTTTGGGGTGTAAACTTTTGCGATTTCGGAAACAACAAAAGCACCAAAACCTGCTTGTCGTTGGGTGATTGTATCATGATTCAATAATATCATTTTTTTTGTTCATATATTTAAAAAAATGTCATTTTCCCTGCATAATGTGTAACAATCAACATTTTCTTCTCTGCGCTCCCAGGATGACAGGTCCTGGACCAGGAGCGGTCCTGGCTGCAGGACTCTTCGCTGTGTCCCGGCTGAGCTGGCAGTGGTCCATGGTGGCAGAAGTCTTCTCCCTCAACAACCTCTTCATTGGACTTCTCTTCTTCTTGACTAGCAGCTTTCAGTGTGCTGAAAACTCCACGCAGAGGAGAAAGGTAGCAGCACACCCAACTTCCTGTGGACCTCGAGCCTTTCCTCTGGCTCAGACGTTAAACTCACGTAGTGATGGTGGCTTTCAGATTGCACGTTGGGGAGCGTTATGTTGTGGCTTGGGCCTCTGTAACCAGCACACACTGGTTCTGTACGTGATGGTCATCATTCCTTGGATCTTTTATCGACTTTATACTCTAAAGGTGTGTTTTTGGGCCTCTAAATATCCCTGTGCTGCGGTTTCCCTAAATCAAATAGACAAATTAATAATGAGAGCTTCTTTATCGTTCCAATAAAACAGGAGCTGTCTTTTGTGGGCCTCATTTCTCTGGGATTGAGTTTCCTTACTGGTTTTCTGCCATACCTCTACCTGCCAGTCTCATCCTACCTCAACGCTGCACGCTGGAGCTGGGGGGACCAGACCACCCTGTCGGGTCTGCTGAACCACCTGCTGAGGACTGAGTACGGCACCTTCAGCCTGGTAAATGCTGGCTGTTGTTGAAGAGTTTCATTTAGTTTCTCTTTTATTTTCTAACTTGTACTTTTTTATGTTTTGCAGGCTAAAACAGAAACCTCTGTGAGTCTGAGCTCGATGCTACAGTGAGTTTTGCAACTTTTTCATAGGATAGATTCTAATTTTGCATTTACTGCACGTCTCGTTGGTACAGTAAGGCTCTCCTTATAGGTTTCTAGGGATGTTAGTAATAATCGGTGATACTTTACAAACCAATAAGTGTTTTTTTATTCTTTCATTAAGGGCGAGAAAGAGAGAAAACTGACTGGCTTCTTGCTAAATAATGAGCCAGATCTGCTGACCAATAATTAGTCCATAAATGTACAGAACAGTTGTGTGATTCTATCTAATTAGTTGGTTTTTCTGCTCTGAATTCACTGGTTTTAAGTTCTTCTCAGTATTTTCGACTTCGATGGAGTGAAAAAGCCAAAGTGGGGGAGTTTTGATCTCACTTATGGGTCTGGAGATGATGAAGGACCCAGTTCCTCTTTATGGTGCTTTACACCGGTTTAAAAGCAGACACGCCGATCTCCTTTGAGAGCCAGGAGTCATTTCTGCGTCCCATCTCTTCCCGTCTTCTCTCCCAGCAGCTTTTGTTCTTCCCGTTCCACATTTTCCCATCAAAGAGGAACTGAACCTGCTTAGAGGGGCCAAATCGCTGTGTTCTGTTTCTCCAGCAGTTTGAACTGATCACTCAGCTCTGGTGTTTGAGCGTGACAAGCTGTGATGACAGACACTGCAACAGAGCTGGAGAAATAGTATTTTCCCATTCTGCCCCCCCCCCCCCACACACACACACACACACACGCACACGAACACTCATACACATGCACACACTCCTTCCTCAAGTAGATTCCCTCCCTTTGCTCTCTGCTTCCACCACAGTCATCCCACTGCTGGTATCTTTCTCCAAATGATAGGACGGATTGTGTGTGTGTGTGTGTGTGTGTGGGGCATGTTCATCATAAGACCCCCCACTTCCAGACCCCCCTCCGACTGGCGCCCACCCCTTCGCTTCAACCCCGCTGCTTGACGGACAAGCACACCTTCAAAAATGGAGAGGGTGAACATGACAGGCATGTCGCTCTGGAGACGTAAAACCCAATGGAGAAGCTGCCCCCCCCCCACACACACACACACAGAGTGTACATTGGGAGATATAGAGACTCAATAAGCTGTCAAATTGAGATGGGTATTAAGGAAGAGGCAGGAAACTATCTCTGCTCCGAGCTGGCGCCTTGTGAATGACAGGCGCTGTGAGGAGCGGACGGGGCTGCTGGGGGTGGATGACACAGTCGTTCGGATCTGTCAGTCCCGCTGAAAGGAGTCCATGGAGTTTGTTTTGATAGGGGTGGAAAGCGTTTGACAAGCGCTGCCCTTGACTTCGTCATCATGAAGGTTAATTGAGTTTTGTTTTTGATGACTGTGCGTTTGTGCAGGGCTCAGCTGGACCACTGCCTGCTAGAACTTTCTCCTCCCGCGCTGGTTCTGGCAGGAGCAGGCCTTCTCCTTTCCACGCAGGACAGGTAGTAAAGACGCCAACACACAAAACTCTGTCACACACATCTCAGCAGCCACTTCAACCCAAAATAATAATAAAAAAAATATCTAATCCCCCCCGAAGTGAAAGACGGCGAACAAAAACCAGTGACAAAATGCTGATCCTGGAAAACGAGAACACAAAACAACACCGAGGCACCTAGCTGTCAAGCTGTCACGACGTTCTGCATTCAGATCAAGAGGGGCTGATGTTTATTTTGGATTTTTCACAAACATGTTTGTGTGTGATTGCATGTGGCAGTGTGATCCGCTAATTCTTCACAGTGGTGGCTTTGCTGGGGTCTGCTGAGGGGGTGCTGATAAAGCCTGGTGCTGCCTCCCAGCTCTGCAGGGCACCCATTTAGCCAACTCCCTTCAAAATAAAAGCATGGTCACTCCACCCAGTGCCACAAGGAAACAGTTTATTTTGTTAAAAAATATATATAGTATATGATTTAAAATGCAGTGTGTATGTGTGTGTGTGTGTGTGTGTGTGTGTGTGTGTGTGTGTGTGTGTGTGTGTGTGTCCAGCTGACAGAGGGAAGGTTTTCAGACTCCAAAGTGTCTCCTCAGGATCAGATGACTTGTTTTTGCCACAAGGGCTAAATTTCCTTCTAGTCCATAAGAGTGTTTTACAGATGTGCTGTAATGAGTTTGTGATTCAGCAGCTGGCAGCAGCTCATTATGACTCAGTCAGTATTAAAAAAATCAATCATGCACCTCTAAGAACAAACATTTCTCTCAGAGACTTCTCTAGCCGTACTCCCATTATTTCATAGATTTTCCTCAAAATAGGAATGAATCATCACATTACAAAGATCACAATGAGAGTATAGAAATAGTTTTCAATAGTAATATTGATTAATTTGGAAATAAAATGAGCTAACTGTTGATTCTTTTAGGAGATGTAGCTCAGTGACCTGGCTGTTGACTGTCATGCTGCTGGTTTATTCTCTGTTCTTTGCCTGGAGAGCCAACCTGGACATCAGCAGACCGCTGCTGCTCGGAGTGGTGAGTAACGGGACCGGAACGCGACTATCCGGATAAGATTCATTATTTTATAAAGATCTTCTTTGAGTTTTCCTTGTCTTGGAAAAAATGTTCAGACCACAAAAAGTGCCATGCTTTTGTCTCTTTAGGAGAGGTAAAAGTTTTATTTATTTATTTTGACCAGATTATATAATGATGTGTGTCTATGAAAGGGGATTAGGGCCACAGAAAAGAAAATTCTGAGATTAAAGTCAGAATTAAGAGATTAAAATCAGAATTCTGAAATTAGAGACAGAATTCTGAGATTAAAGTAATAATTGTGAGGAAAAAAGTCAGATTTGTGGGATTGAAGTCGAAATTAAGAGATTAAAAGTCAGAGTTTTGAGATTAAAGTCAGTATTCTGAGATTAAAGCCAGATTTCTGAAATTAAAGTCATTGTGAGGAAAAAAAAGTGAGGATTATGAGATTAATATCAGAATTTTGAGATTAAAGGCAGAATTATGTGATTTAAGTCAGGATTGAGAGCTTAAAGTCAGAATTGTGAGATTGATGTCATAATTTAGAGATTAAAGTCAAAACTCTGAAAGTCAAAATTCCAAAAAAAAAACCTCTGAATTCCTTTTCTTTTCCTTCTCTTCTAGGGGCACCAGGCCCTAATCCCCTTTTGTGGTCAGTCTGCTGGAAGCACGTGGCCAAATAAAGGTTATTCAAAACACTTAAAGGTGTGTGTTTCTGGACTTTCTGCAGGTCGAGCGTTTTTGGCTGCAGAGTGACGCTGTGGTGTGTGTTCTGGCTGGCCTTGGGGTGAGCTGCTGTCACACCCAGCTGGAGCGGAGGTTTGGACGTGGCGGTGTGTGGAGCACCATCAGCTGGGTCTTTACTTTAGCTCTTCTAGCACGTATGGTGCACACCAACCAAAGGTGAGCAAGAAACTCAACCGCTAACTTGCTGATTTGTAAATATTTGACACGGTCAAATGAAGCTATAACAAGGAAATGAATGAGATTAGGTCTTATTTGTTGTTTTGCAAAGTAAAGCAAAGTCAGCACTAAAAAGTTCTCATTTTCCCTTTCCTTTTTCATAAATTTGTATTTAAATGCTCTTATTTTGTTACGGGGGAGACTTAAATTCTTTTGTGACGTTCAAATTTGCAGACAATTACAGAAGTAATTTTACAGCGGCAAAGATTTTGATCACAGCAGACGTAATTATGGCGGCTGCATTGTGTTGCACTTCCACAGGCTATTAGTCATTCCAGGCTGTAATAATGTTTTTGTGGCCGGCTTTTCTCTACACCATCTTTGAGCATTTATCTGTGAGTTTAACCGTCCTCCTGCTGCAGAAATGATATCAAGCCCAAATGAAAATAAAGTTAAATGTGCCTTTTTATAAAAGTTTAGGTGAAATAGAAACTCCCTTGTTTTTGTTTCATCTAAAATCCCATGTGGACTTTTTAAACCTGATTGGTTTTTTTCCAGTTTGAACTCCACGTGTCAGGTTTTCTCTGCTCGCCCCGTGGTTAGGGCTGAACAGAGGCACGGTTAGCACATAGATTCCACTCACAGAGCTCAGCCTGAGATGGTAGCTGTCCGAGGAGACAGATTACACCAGCGCAGCACCGGGGAGTGCCAGGCAGCCATCACCGAGCGCCTTTGATCAGGGGGAGAGCATGGCCTGTGCTGTCAGACCAATCATACCTGTCTCCCTACGATTAGATAGGCAGCTGTGTGGAGGGGAAGGGGCGGGGGCACTGACAACTTACCCTTGAAAGCCCACTTACAAACACGCCTGAACGCGTCAAGGGTGCACTCAGCTGGTGCTAAATAACACGCGCTTTGATGATATTTTATTTCAGAAGTTGTGATCAGAGCAGCAACAGCGTGGTGGAGAAGTTCGGCAGGGAGCTCCTGGCCTCCGTCCCAAAAGACTCTCTCATCCTGACCAGAGGGGACCTGCCGGGAAACTCTCTGCGTTATTTACACTACTGCCAGGGCCTACGGGCTGACGTCCGCCTGGTCGACCAGGAGGTCGGCACCGTCGTTCTGTTTCACTCTTCTCTCTGCATTATTCTAAGCCAAGACACGTAAACTGCAAGTTTTACAAGCGTCCAATTAGAAATGAAAGAATTGGAATCATACATGTTCATTTATGGGAAATATTTTTATTTCTGTCCTCCAAAAATACTCTCATTTCACTTTTTGGTCTGCTTGTCCTACCCAGTTAAAGGGTAAAGGTGCAGGTTTGTGGACAGGTTAAAGCAATGAATACCTCGCCTAATGCAGGTCGCTTTTGGAGAAACAGAGATTAATTCAGCTCAAACCGATGAGCTAACAGTTAGTCACAATCTGGCTGTTTATAAAGCGTCAATTGCTGTTTTGTAACTTCTAATTTGCTATAAATTGTTAGGAAGTTCCAGGCAAACGTGCTACAACTGTTAGCACTACAGCTATTAGCATTACAACTGTTAGCACTACAGCTGTTAGCACTACAGCTGTTAGCACTACAGCTATTGCACTATAGCTGTTAGCACTACAGCTATTACACTATAGCTGCTAGCACTACAGCTGTTAGCACTACAGCTATTGCACTATAGCTGCTAGCACTACAGCTGTTAGCACTACAGCTATTGCACTATAGCTGTTAGCACCACAGCTATTAGCACTACAGCTGTTAGCACTACAGCTGTTAGCACTACAGCTGTTAGCACTACAGCTATTGCACTATAGCTGTTAGCACTACAGCAATTACACTATAGCTGCTAGCACTGCAGCTGTTAGCGCTACGGCTAATACTTTGCTAGTTGAAATAACTAGTAAAGGTCAAAAGGTTGGTTAAAAAATAATAAAATAAGTTTTTCACAAGATTAGAGATGCTTTTAGATCTTTTTAACAGACCGGTCATTTTCTCTGTGTGGTCCAAACTCATCTGTGTTTCTCCTAACTAAGGTTGTTTAAGGAGCTAATTACAGCATATTATTTGATTATGAAAATTTTCTAGTAAAACTAGATTTCTAGAGAAGTGATTGAAAGAAAAAGGAATAACATGTTTAGTTTCAGATTATAATTTCATTTCAAATGATCAATTTTCTTATTTATCGCCAAAAACAGATGAAAAAAAAAATCAGAAGCATTCGTCAGATGTCTCTAAAATAATGAATTATTTAAGAACTTTATAGAATTTTTGTAGTTTTTAAACAGAATTGTTTGTCTGTCCTCCCTAGATGATGACTTACTCCTGGTATGTGGCTAAGCTGGCTCAGCACCTCCCCGGAGTCCACTTCCCCGGCCGCTTTTGGGATCCGGTCCTCTCTGAGAAAAAGAACACCTTCGACTTCAGGCAGTTTCTGCTCCACAACACCCAGTGAGTCTCCGAGACACATGGAAGGAATAAAAGGACGTTCTGAACAGTTAAACAGAAGGAAGTTGAATAGAGCGGAGGAGAGATTGAAAGAACAAGTGGGTGATCTAATGAGGCAGAGATCAGTGGGACGGTCCACGCCGCTATGAGTGCAGAGAGAAGATAAGCCCACAGAAGTGTTGAGGCCATAAAAGAGTCTGATGAACCACAGAAGTCGTCTAATCTACTTGATTTGGTTAAACAGTGTCTGGTGCTGCTTCCTGTCCAGAAACTGGATTAGGTTTCATTATAGCCAAGCCCACCAGGGGGCAGTGTTTGCCAGGCCAACGTGTCTCCCTCCCTGAGGGGCATAACTGACCTGTGGGGTTAACACACCATGACTGTGAGCAGCACAGGAGCTACGGGACTCCAGAAGGTGTCTCCTCATTAATCACCTGGTTTTGTGTCGCCTCTGCAGCAGGGACGTGTTCGCCTGCATCGGGCTGTCTGATGGAGACTCGAGCTGGGAGCAAAGTTTCACTCGCTGGCCTTGGGGCGTGTGCGACTACCTGGTGCCTGTTCAGAAGCAGTTTCACCCAGAAGAGTGGGCCCAGCGCACTCGCGACATCTACAACTGGACTGAGCCACACAACAGGTTATAAATAACAACCTAAATGTGGTTTTTGGGAGGATTATAAATGAGAAAGGTGTAATTTTGGGGATAAAAAGTAGACAGATCCTTTAGAATCAGCCCTTCTCTATGTGGTCTTCCTTCCCCAGACTCCACAGAGCTTCCTGCTGTTCGGTTAAACTCTACTCTCATTGCTGGGATCCACCTCTTTGTGAATTCAACCAGAGCAAGACATACGGCCCCCAGCCCTTTGAAATGAGACTGAAGTTGAAAAATAATGAGTTTCTTATTGCGTTTTTGTCAACAACTGTGTCAAAACTGGAATTAGTCAAAGCTCCGTATTCTGTAGCTGCAGCCAGCAGCCCTGCTTTCACTCAGATATCCGCGGCTGAATACTGTGACATTATTTCCCGCACCCTCACGACAAGCGTGTCCGCAGATGCCCACCAGCCAAAATATTTAGCCGGGAAACCTTTTGTTAAAATATTCTTTTGAAGAAGAGGTCAAGTGTTTGCAGTCAACAAAGTGAGTGGGGGAAAAGCCAGATGTGGTTTAAGGCCGTGTCTAATGTGCTGGCTGCTATTGTTGCTCAGTCATTTAATATTTATGCAGCAAGTTTTAGTGTAATGAAACCCGCATTTAGAGTTAGTGGGAAAGTGCACAAACCAGCGCCTGAAGCAGTTCTTTTCCTGCCTGAACAGTTTCCATCCTGCGTCCTGGGAGCGTGTGGCTAATGAGGAGATGTGGCAGGCCAGGTGAGTACAAGCATTTCCACAGGAGACACATGCAGAAAGCTGCGTCACCATGCGTCCTACTGTCTCGCTAGAACATCTCCATAAAGCGGTCTTGTGCGGTAGAGCGTCTACATGTACGTTCTGTTCGCTGGCAGCATCTACATAAATCACTCCATTGTGGATCTGCACAGCCCATCCATCCAGCACTTAGCTCCCGAGCCTGCGTGCTTTGTTTCAGGATGAAGACGGCTTTCTTTCTGTTTGACCTGGCGGAGGGGACGCAGGGAGAGGGGAGAGCGCGCCTCTATGAGCTGTCTTACACCGTGAGTCTGCAGATATAATCACAGCGCACAGATGTTTAGTTTATGCACGACTGTCTTTCTCCGTTTGCTCTGCAGCTGTATAAGGAAATCGTGGCAGCCCATTCAGACTACCCCCCGAACTGGGACAAGAACTTGGCGCTGGCGTGCGAGAGGCTGCTCAGCTCAGGTCACCGAGGCTACAGTCCAGATGGCCTGCTGGCCTGCAGCATTCATCACTTCTCTCTTTACTTGGAGAAGGACCCCACTGATCCTCAGGCACCGGCCATACGCTCGGCAGTTTCTCACCTGATCAAAGAAAGAAACAAACTCCTTCAGAGCCAGAAGAAATCTCCTGGGTAGGATTGTGGAAGACCCAAAGGGGGCTGGTGCTTCCAGAATAAAAGACTAACAAGTATCACCCGTCATTTAGAATTTGTTTACTTTTACTCCCAAAGAGCCTTGCTTTTAGTTATTTTAACAAGGTTCTGTGCTAATGCCTTGTTTCAGTCCAGTGCCTAATCATTTTTAATGAATCACTTTCTGGTGTTTAAAGTTAAAAGTCCCATTAGTCGTCACACACTGGTGGAATTTGTTCTCTGCATTTGACCCGTCCCTTGGGGAAACCGCGAGCTGCAGACACGGCTGTGCTCAGGAACTACTTGGTGGTTTAACCCCCCAATCAGACCCCTTAATGCCGAGTGTCGAGCAAGGAGGCATTGGGTCCCATTTTTAAAGTCATCGGTATGACCCGACCATGGATTTGAACCCACAATCTCCCAATCCCAGGGCAGACACTCATACCACTAGGCCACTGAGCTAGTTTAACTCTCACTTATAAAATGTTCAGACAAGAAAAGCCTTTAAAGGAGACATATTATGCAAAACCCACCTTTTACACCCGTTTCTGCTGCTGGGTGGACCTCTGTTAGTCTAAACGTGAATAAAAACCATCTCCATTTTCTGTCAGGTTTTAGAAACAATGTACCAAAAATGAGCCGTTTGAAAAAGTTCCCGTTTGTGATGTCACAAACAAAGAAATGGACATAAAACCACCTCTCACCTCTTCAGGCTGGAGGAGCAGCAGCAGCTCTACTCCGAGCCCCTCCTGGAAATCTGAGCTTCTCCGCCTATAGCAGCCTGAGCATGGGATGGGTGGGCGTGGCCAGCTACAGCGTGTTATCTTAATGTGACAGAGCTCCGAAACGGCTCATTCTGGAAGTTACTGAAAATATCAAGAATAGAATGACTGAAATCTCTATGTGGGGAGGAATTTAGTGCAAATAACTTCGTAAACATGTTTTGTTTGCCCAGTGGGACTTTAATAATTTAGGACAAAATGTCATAATGTCTCTTAAATCAGGTGACTACAACAGAGGATCAGTTAACTTTTGACAGACCTTCATTAATGAATCTGGCCTCTTGAGTTGATTATTGTTACTTTCTTATAAACCATTAAAGCTCTAGCCAGCAAAGGTCTAATAAACATCTTCAGAAAGCCCACATAGCGATTGGTCCATCTGAGCAGAACGCCGTTAGGGGTGATTGAAGACGTTTGACTGTGCTTTAAATTGGAGCCATCGTACCTCTTTAGGTGTTTACAGACGTCCAACAGAAGGAAAGACGTTGACTGGAAAACCGTTTCTCTCTGCGTGTTCTCCGTAAACTCACCTATTCACTTGTTCTGACTTTACATCTCTTCCCTTTCGCCTCTCAAAGCTTTTATCGTGCAGATTATTTTGCCTCAGCCTCTGTTCTTGTCTCTCACATTAGGATGCCAAGGCCGAGATTGAGGGAAACCCAATTTGGGGGCAGAAATGGGGGTTTGGGATTATAGCGGCTGTTTAATCTAGGACAGACTTGCACAGTGCCGTGCCACGCAGTCCTCTCTACACATCACACGCCCGTCACACCCTCCTCTCTATCCCTCCATCAGTCTATCTTGGATGGTCCTTTAAATGTTTAAAACTAATGGATTTGATGTGTTTTTTCCTCTCTTCCTTCCTAACAGGAGGGCTATAATCCCTCGTGGATTTAAATGAAATGTGAAATGTCACAATGCCAGAGACCCTTTTAGAGACGCGCGTGTGTGTGTGTGTGTGTGTGTGTGTGTGTGTGTGTGTGTGTGTGTGTATTTGTGTGCACACATGCTTAAATCTCCACTCCAGCCTCTTTTTTTCTCTCTCTTCCTCTCAAAGCTGCACATAAACACGTTTGATAAACAGATTGGCACAATGAGAAGCGAAACGCTTTGATGGTTAGAAGAGCGCTCGTCCAAACTCTAGTGATGCACATAGACTTCCAACTTCCAGGAAGACTGAATTTTAGGTGGAAAACGAATCAAGAAGGACCAAACCACACTTTTCTGTTTGAACTAATTTGTTATTGTCTCAAGATCTAAAACTTCAGTCATGTGGTTTCCTTTAATATTTGTGCTAACGAGCCATAAAACCTGTAAGGTTAACCTAGCCTAGTGTAGCTGCTCTTGGATATGTCTTGAAAGTGAAGGACAGGATGTGTGTCTGGTTTTTCAGAATAAAATGTGTCCTATCTGTTTGCAGGTCTGGTTAACAGCTGTCTACTGATTGGCTGCTGAGAGCTGATGTTTTTATGTTATAAAAAGAACAAAAAGCTGTCAAAAGATTAAAATGTTTCAATTAAAAAAAAGTTATTTTTTGATTTTTGTCCTTTTTTTGATCATCTTGGTTACAAGCCAATAATAATATGATAAATGACCCGCATTTGTACAGCGCCTCTCAGAGTAAGGACTCCAAAGCGCTTTACACTACAGTGTATCATTCATCCATTCACACACACATTCACACACTGGTGGTGATGAGCTACGATGTAGCCACAGCTGCCCTGGAGTGCACTGACAGAGGCGAGGCTGCCGATTACAGGCGCCACCGGTCCCTCCGACCACCACCAGCAGGCAAGGTGGGTTAAGTGTCTGGCCCAAGGACACAACAGCAGAATTCTCTGTCCGGAGCCAGGATCGAACCTGCAACCTTCAGATTACTAGACAACCTGCTCAACCTGTCCCAATTTTGAATAGAATCATGTTTTTTTATGTTGGCATCATTGCTGCCACCTGTTTGTTTGTTTTTTTATTTTCTTCCTGTTTACCTTCCCTTCCTCCCAGCGCCTCTCACCCTCTCTCACCACAACCCCTCATCTCCTGTTTTCTGAGAGTCAGTTGCCCACCCTAAACCAGCAAGCTGCCGAGGATTGTGGGAACCCGTGGAATTGCCGTGACCAGGGGATGCGGGCAGGGAGCCACGGCGGCTCTGGAATGTGGGGCGTCTGCGAAGATAAGAGCTGTGAGCCCATCCAGGGAGTGAGCAGGGATGCAGCAAGTAGGGAGGGAAGGGGTGAGAGGAGGGAAACAGGGACGGTAGCAAGTCTGTGAAGGGGGGATGTTACAGAAACAACACCGTAAACAGCCAGAGTGAGACGAGAGAGGGGGGGACTGGAGATGGGAAGCCAGCCTTATTCCTCTTTGCATTTCATTTACATCCTTGGCCGTATCAACCAATCGGATTGGGAGCAAAGCCCAGGGCTTAGGAGGGGAATAAAAAGACAAAATGCCTTTGCTGCTCTCATCCCTCCCTGATAATACCCCTTGTGTTTTTCTTTTCTCCCTTTCTCTCGTCTATAAGTAGATACTGTCCGAAATGCCAGCAGAAAAGCGACACCTCCGCTTGCTGTGCATCTCCGATAGACCGAGCGGGAGCAGGGGCTGAAAAGGCAGCTTTAGTCGCCGGGGCCTATCTCCACTCCTCTCTCTGTGGCTGGATGGAAGCAGGGGGAGGGAAGGATCGGGGTGTGCTGGTTGGTGTTTGGGAGAAAGAATGGAGGGTGTGAGAGGCATGATATACTGAGCTGGCAACAGATTTAGCAGAATCTTACAGTCTGGAAAACTTCGCCTGCACAATCCCTTTGGAGGCATGAGAAACCTGTTTCAGGGATGTTTAGCTGGTGCCACCCATCTGTGCGAAGGTGTCAAATGACTCCAACTAAACTTAAAACAGTTTTACTCAGAGGTTGTTTACTGGTCTTTGCTGCTTGCAGAGTCTTCCCAAACCACGAGGGTCGTGTTGTGGGTAAAATGATTCCCATTAACGCCGGCTCGTGTTGACTCAACGCCTTGACTGACTTGAGTCAGGTTTGTGTTTGCCGTCTCTCGAGTTGGGTGTTGCTGCTTTGGGGGTGTTTGCACGGCCGGCCCTGTTTATTTGTGCAGGTGTTGTGTTACCGCTTGTGTTTGGTTTACTCTGGGTGTTTTACCCGAGTTTAAAGGCCCGTGCTATTGTCCTGCTTCTCCATGCAAAGCTCTCTCTCAGCTTATCTAGGGTCCAGTCAAAACAAGAGAATCCATATCAACTATTTTCGGACATGAGAGTGTCTACACTCTAAGAAATGAATTGTTGAATTTACTTAACCAAGTTGTGTTTACTGGGTCCACTAAACTTAGGTGCTTAAGTGTGTGAGGTTCATGGCTCCTCTTCGTGAATCCCCTTCATGTCGTGGACTTGTTTCCTGGTTCTTTCATTCCCAGGGGAGTGCTCAATGAGACACACTTACCATTGCCACTAATGCACTCCAAAAATGACCATGACTCAGTAGTTTTAGTTAACTTGATTTATGGGCTGGGAAAATGATGCAATGATACAAGAGAATCAGTTTCTTGGTCCTATCCTAACTGAAAAAAATGCCAAACGTTGCAGTTCAGATCGAGCCAAACAGGAAGGCAAGCATAAAAGCAGTGTAAACATCTGAAATTTTTCAAAATAAAAGTCAAGTTCGGATTTTCAGCTGCTTAACTATTAAAAAAGGGTACTTGGTTTTCTTTTAAAACCTCCGTAGCCGAGGTAAACAGAACAGAAAATAAACCACTGACCTTTTGGGTGCATGCTGTCTTTCTTCTGGATATTTCTACGTGAAGTGCCAAAATCCCGCGTGGCATTGCAGTTCTCCCATGATTTTGTGACCTTGTAGGACCAGCTGGGTGGAACACTTTAGCTGCTGTTTTGCATCCTTCTGATGTGAAGGGAGTTCGCAGGTAAATCACTTTATTACGGTATGCACTGCTTACGCATCGGTGGAAAGGCTGGGTTTGTTAATTTAGTCATCGTATGACCCTCTGGTCACCAAAGTAACTCCTCTGGGATCACAATCCTGCATGTTTTAGATGCTTTCCTGCTTCAACACTTCTGGATTGACTACTGGGGGTCACTAAGAGGCTTCTGCAGAACTCTGAGGAGATAATTTAACCCAAACATCTCCACTAGGATTCATGAAACCAAATACCAGATATGAGATTTAAGACGATTGGGGAATTCTGGTTCTTGTTTCTCCATCATTAACAGTTTGATCATTTCCAACCAGCCTCCATGTTTTGGTCTCTGTGGCTACAACACTGCAGTTGTGCTTTTTGTTTTCTTTTCTGGATGCGTGCAAGAGCAGCTGTGTGTCTAAATGCGACTCTGTGCACATGCCTGCAAAGGTACTTTAAATCTGCCATTTCTTAATGTGCAATAACTTTTAGTTCTTCATAGCAAGCGGAATGTTATCCGCAAGTTCCCGTTGTTATCTTGTGTACACACATTTGTTTATTAGATGCAGCCCCCTCCGCTGCAGCACTTCTGTATATCAAAGACAGCAGAGCAGAGCGTAACTGAAAATGGCTACCGTGGAGGAAGGTCTCTCTCTACTTTGACTGAGAAGAGGCAGAAAAAGCCTCGTTCTCCGCTCCCTTAGATCTATTTAAATAATTGAGGAGTAAACTGACAAATTAGACACCTTTATGGACTCCCTTGGGCTTTCTCTGGGGCCCTCCACTTTTTTTCCCGGGTACAAGCGAACGCCACTAGGCACGGGATAATATCTTGTGTGCTTTGAGAGGGAGGAGGGGGATGTGGGCCAGGAGGGGGTTTCGCCAATCAAGCGGCCCACACTTCCTCCCCCAGGTTCTAATTTTGTGCCACATTAAAGAGCTCGGCCTCCATTTAGGACACAGAGAGACATTTTCATAATTTGCCAGGTCTCTTGACTAGCTGGAGGTGCCTTCTCGCTCCTTCTCTTCACTCGGTATCTGAGCGAAAGGCCCGAGGAGGAAGACGGGGAAATTCATTCGTCTCCTTTCAGCCGACCAGCTTCAGTTCTGCACAACGTTGCTGCTAGGTGTGTGGAGCAGCTAATATTTATCTCTTTAATAACTCCCCATTAGACCTGAATATTATGCGCCGCATAAAGCCAACACTGCTTATTGTAGTTTCTATTTAGAAACAGTCTAATTCTTTCTTTGTTGGTGCATTGGCGCTGTGCTCTGCATCTGGAGATCTCCGCCTATTCAGCGGTTGTTTCTAGTAATCTGTGTTTTTGAGGTTAAAAGTTGTGGCGTCTCTTTCTGCTGACATCGCCCTTTCATGTTCAGCGTGTGTAAGCATTGATTCATTTGTGATTGGTCACATAATTCACAGTCTCGGGGGGGGCATTTCTTCACTCACAGACAAGCTAATCTAAAATCCCCCCAATTTACAAATGAAAATCCCACCATCCAATTGAGCTAATAGAGGGACTTGAATGGGATAATAAGATGTGGTGTAATACTGTGTAAAAAGCCTGTAATGTTGTGTTGGTGTAAGAGCCTGTGTGACTGGGTGTTTGACTGTTTGCAGTGATTACAGGGGCCTGCGGACCTGGCGGCTGCTCCGCGGCTGGGATAGGGAGCGCTTCTCCCTGGGCAAACGAGATACGCCTGTCGGCCACATCTGCCGGATTTGCAAAGATGTCAGGAGGGAGAAAGAGCTCCCTGTGAGCTCTCGGGTTCCCCGTCCTAGCCGGTCTTGCGGGGGTCTCTAGTTTTGCGGCGCTTGCAGATGTGCACAAACCAGGGAGGACTGAAGCAAAACGAATCTAAGCAGACAAATGGAATTAGAGTGATGGGTGTCGGTGGGCTGGTTCACAGTGATAAACAAAATGATGCTGTGTGTGTGTGTGTGTGTGTGTGTGTGTGTGTGTGTGTGTGTGTGTGTGTGTGTGTGTGTGTGTGTGTGTTCCTGTGTCTGGGGGATTATCAGTGATTAGGTGTGTATGGCTGGGTGACTGTTTCTGGGTGTCATTGTGTTTCTGTAATTATGTGTGTATATATTTACTCTGATTCCTGTGTGTGTGTGTGTGTGTGTGTGTGTGTGTGTGTGTGTGTGTGTGTGTGTGTGTGTGTGTGTGTGTGTGTGTGGTTCCATATGTCTTCTCTGAAGCAACTTTACGTTTGTCCTGTGTGCCTGAACACTTCCACCTGCCTGTGCGGTCTAAACATCAAATCTCGAGGGTGGAAACTCGTCCTGAAGAGTGCTCAGCCATGTTTGTGCAGATGTGTTGTTTTCTTGTGCCAGGGCCCATGAGTGTTTATGTGCTGAGGAGGAACCAGCAGGGGGGCAGTAATCAACAGTCTGGGGCTTCCCTGCAGAAGGCTGTGGGATTAGGGTTAAACCCTGTCCTGCCAGATGGCCACAACCCAACCCCAACATCGTCCTTCAGCTCCTCAGCGATGGAAACCAGAGGTTAACCAGATCACTCTAATATGATCATTAAGATTTTTAGCATTTTAGTTCATCCCTGAATCACAGTAATATTCAATGTAATAAAAATATCACTCATCATCTTTTCTGAGGACCTATCAGAGTTGCAGCCGTGATGATTTCCTCTTCAAATTGTCAGGTGGAGGACCGTGTGGCCAGTCAGCAGGTTCGGGGAAATCAGAAATGAAACTTCCAGGTTGTTTTGATGTGCTCTATTCCAGAGCCATAGGCAACACTGAAATGATAAAACGTGTGTGTGTGTGTGTGTGTGTGTGTGTGTGTGTGCGTGCGTGCGTGTGTGTGTGTGTAGAATAGTGACCTGGGCATCAGCAGGGGTTTGATTGCTTCCTGCTAGACTTTTATCACACTTAACCCTCTAAGTAGCATCACTGCTATTCCTGTCATTAGTTTAAATGTATTTGAAAACTTAACAAGAAAAGTTTTTTATGAAGCACCCATCACAGAAAAAATTCACAGCGCTTCACAAAGAAAACCACATAAAAAATAAACATGATTAAAAAACAAAAATGAATGAAGATAATTTAAAACAAAATAAGGCCGTAAAACAAACAAATACCCAACAAACAGTCGTCGCATGGACGAGCAGATCGCGTCTATATTGTATCTGTTGGTCCATGACCAATTCTGGAATGCCATAGGACGTCTAACTATGACCTCACTTGGACACTTTTGTGCCTCAGGTTGCGTAACTTTTTTGAATGCCCTGGGCATGTCTAACTGAGGACATCAGCAGCGCAGAAAGGCAGCTGCTTCAGATAGAATCCATTAGTGTGTGTCGGGTTGATGTAAACTCGCCGCGACACGGAACGTTTCAGTCGCGTCCCAGAAGCAGCTCGCCACGTGCTGCTAAAGGTAGGATGGGATTCTATTATTGCCATAAGTCGCTTCTGGGACTTGTCAATTTCTGCAGTTAACCTAGGGCTAGACAGGAAATCACACATGGTTTCAGTGTAAAATGTTTGTTAATTTTCAAAATAAAAGACTATTCCAGAGATGTATTTTCATATCTATAAAGATTACGTCAAAACATGTGACCTAATGGCTTACTAACTCCTAACATCGTTCAAGAAGTACAACAGCGTGTTTTTCATGGCTTTAATGCTGGCAGTGGAGGGGCACAACATTATAAATGACATCAAACGTGGTTTAATGGCAGATGGCATAAACAAACCGTGACCTTTTTCGAGGGATCTTGTGATTTTGGCAAGGAGGACGGCTGAGACACCTCTGGTGTGGATTGATGCACCACGAAGCACACAGCAAACCGTCCCTTATACGTAACCCACTGTGCAGGCACGTTGAAACGACGTCTACTGGCTTGTTCAATCAATCAATCAATCAATCAATCAATCAATCAATCAATCAATCAATCAATCAGCTTTATTCATAAAGCGCCTTCCACAACCCTGTCAGGAAGCCCAAAGCGCTGAACATGGTACAGTTGTAGGTAAATATATTGAATAAATCAACAATAAAAGCAATTCAAATTACAAAATACAAATTACAAAAGACAAATTACAAAAGACAAATTACAAGATAGATGAAACATTCTGGTAAAGGACAAATGTGTGAAACACATTTGGATTGAGTGGATGGAGTGAGTGAACCAATGAAAACTGTGAAATAAATTCAACATAAAAGAGGGCCAAAATCAAACATGTTCAGGAAACGCCAAGCGGAGGAGGTGTGTTTTTAGGTGACTCTTAAAGACTGGCAGAGATGGGGACAGCCTAACTGAGGGGGGCAGCTGGTTCCAGAGTAACGGTGCTAGGACTGAGAAAGCCCGGTCCCCACTGGTACGACACCTAGAACGAGGGACAGCGAGCAGGCCTTGGTCAGAGGAGCGCAGAGCTCGTGATGGGGAATGTCTGTTCAGGAGAGTGGCCAGATAGGGGGGAGCACCACCCTGGAAGAAATGATAAACAAAGACGAGGATTTTGAATTGTGAGCGATAGGAAATCGGAAGCCAGTGCAGGGAGGCCAGAACTGGACTGATGTGGTCCCATTTCCTGGTCCCAGTCAGGAACCTGGCTGCGCTGTTCTGCACAACCTGTAGGCGACGCAGTGATGACTGACACAACCCTGCATATAGAGAGTTGCAGTAATCAAGCCTAGAAATTACAACGGCATGTTGTTGGCAAAAGTCAGACTTATTTTTCTTTCACTTTCTTCCTTTTCAGTTGCACTTCTCCTTTTCCACAATACAACACAAAATGTTTAAGTGAATGCAATTTTCAAGTTAATTAAAAAATGTTTTCCTCTCATCTATTATTTTGTATATTTCCTCCCAGCGTTTCAGATCTTTGCACATATCTCCTAGAAACTGTGGATTAAACAAATCCAAGCCCTTTCCTAAAGCCCTACAGTTAGGCTAGCAGGCCAAGACAAACATTTAAAACTAAAATATTTAACACGGACCTGCTGCAAATCCCACCTGGACCTGTTTCCCTACAGTTCCACATCACAATTTAGAGAGTAATTTCTGTATTAGTAGAAGCAGATTACATGAGACAAGTGTACAAACAAATAAAAGATTACAGGCTGTGAACATGTTTCAGTCTAATGCCCTTTCAACACGCAGCGCTCAACTCAATGTGTTCCTCTCACGGAGCTAAATTTGGATTTCCCCCCATGTTTGCAGGCCTGCTGGCCACTCATGCACCCAGAGTACAACCTCTGCAACGACACTGTTCCAGGAGAATGGCCTGTCTCCTTTGCTGTATTACTTAAACTTTGGAGTTCAAGTGACTACGGGGTTCAAACATGGATTTTTTTAGTAAAGAGGGGGAGAAGAAAGACTCGCTGTTGTTCTTGAAAAGCTGTGTTTATCCAGGATTAGAGACACCAACATGTTAATAATTGTTTCTCACAGAACTGCAAAGAAGCACTTTCCTGTAATCCCCTAATCAGGCATTACACCTCTGAGCGAAGCCACAACGCAGGCGCGTGGCATTTGTGACGCAGCACGCCTTCGATTTGGGATTCACGCACATCTCCAGCACCACACCCACAACGTACAACAACTCCTTTTAATCTGTTTTCTTGCTCCTACTTGTTTCACCGGCTTTTGTTCAGCTCTTTGTGCATCTGCGGCCGCTTTAGTCATTGTCTGTTTTATTTTTATTTTTTTGCCAAGGATTGAAAAAATGGGATGTTTTAGTACATTTGATCACTTTTAGTGCTTTTTTAAAGTTCTCAGAAAGTGTATAAAATCCCTCTCACATAAAGCAATTTCAGAAGTTTCCTTTTCACCACCTTCCAGAATGAGCCATTTCAGGGCTCTTTCACTTAAGAAAACAAGCTGTAGCTGGCCACGCCCACCCATCCCTCACTCAGGCTGCTACAAGCTGAGAAGCTCTTACTGGTCCTTCTCAAAAAATTTGCATATTGTGATAAAGTTCATTATTTTCTGTAATTTACTGATAAACATTAGACTTTCATATATGTTAGATTCATTACACACAACTGAAGTAGTTCAAGCCTTTTATTGTTTCTAATATTGATGATTTTGGCGTACAGCTCATGAAAACCCAAAATTCCTATCTAAAAAAATTAGCATATCATGAAAAGGTTCTCTAAACGAGCTATTAACCTAATCATCTGAATCAACTAATTAACTCTAAACACCTGCAAAAGATTCCTGAGGCTTTTAAAAACTCCCAGCCTGGTTCATTACTCAAAACTGTAATCATGGGTAAGACTGCTGACCTGACTGCTGTCCAGAAGGCCATCATTGACACCCTCAAGCAAGAGGGTAAGACACAGAAAGACATTTCTGAATGAATGGGCTGTTCCCAGAGTGCTGTATCAAGGCACCTCAGTGGGAGGTCTGTGGGAAGGAAAAAGTGTGGCAGAAAACGCTGCACAACGAGAAGAGGTGACCGGACCCTGAGGAAGATTGTGGAGAAGGACCGATTCCAGACCTTGGGGAACCTGCAGAAGCAGTGGACTGAGTCTGGAGTAGAAACATCCAGAGCTACCGTGTACAGGCGTGTGCAGGAAATGGGCTACAGGTGCCGCATTCCCCAGGTCAAGCCACTTTTGAACCAGAAACAGCGTCAGAAGCGCCTAACCTGGGCTACAGAGAAGCAGCACTGGACTGTTGCTCAGTGGTCCAAAGTACTTTTTTCGGATGAAAGCAAATTTTGGATGTCATTCGGAAATCAAGGTGCCAGAGTCTGGAGGAAGACTGGGCAGAGGGAGATGCCAAAATGCCAGAAGTCCAGTGTCAAGTACCCACAGCCAGTGATGGTCTGGGGTACCATGTCAGCTGCTGGTGTTGGTCCACTGTGTTTTATCAAGGGCAGGGTCAATGCAGCTAGCTATCAGGAGATTTTGGAGCACTTCATGCTTCCAACTGCTGAAAAGCTTTATGGAGATGAAGATTTCATTTTTCAGCACGACCTGGCACCTGCTCACAGCGCCAAAACCACTGGTAAATGGTTTACTGACCAAGGTATGACTGTGCTTAGTTGGCCTGCCAACTCTCCTGACCTGAACCCCAGAGAGAATCTGTGGGATATTGTGAAGAGAAAGTTGGGAGATGCAAGACCCAACACTCTGGTTGAGCTTAAGGCTGCTATCGAAGCATCCTGGGCCTCCATAACACCTCAGCAGTGCCACAGGCTGATTGCCTCCATGCCACGCCGCACTGAAGCAGTAATTTCTGCAAAAGGATTCCCGACCAAGTATTGAGTGCATAACTGAGCATAATTATTTGAAGGTTGACTTTTTTTTGTATTAAAACACTTTTCTTTTATTGGTCGGATGAAATATGCAAATTTTTTGAGATAGGAATTTTGGGTTTTCATGAGCTGTACGCCAAAATCATCAATATTAGAAACAATAAAAGGCTTTAACTACTTCAGTTGTGTGTAATGAATCTAATATACATGAAATTCTAATGTTTATCAGTGCATCACAGAAAATAATGAACTTTATCACAATATGCAATTTTTTTTAGAAGGACCTGTATGTGAGGGGTTTGGAGTAGAGCTACAGCTCATCCAAAAGCATCTCTCTCTTATATGTAAAAGGTGGCTCTCTGCTAATTTCCGCATTTGTGACATCACAAACAGGGACTTTTTACAATGGCTTGTTGTGGGCACAACATTCCTAAAACCAAACACTGACATAAAACAGATGGATGTTTTTTCTCTACATTTGAAGTGTTTATAGGGATAGTTGGGACCTATTAAGGTAGCACGACTCGGGTTGCGAATTACCACAGTCACCAATTCTTGTCATGTGTTTATGCCTCTTTATGTATGTCTGATCTCAGCATTGTGTGTACTGAAACTCTAATTTCCCTCTGGGATCAATAAAGTATCTTTGAATTTGAATTGAATGACAGCACAAAAGAATACAAAAGATGAGTTTTGCAGAAAATGTCCCTTTTAAATAAAGCAACTCATCATTTATTTTCGCACCTTTCGGCTAACTAGTTGATGGTGTGTTTTTATAGCGATCTTGCTAAGGTGGAGTCATAAAATTACATTTAAGTTTATTGATTTAAAACTATTTATAATAAATATGTCGTCGTCTCTTAACTCTTTCATTTCCACTCCAAGAAAAAGCAAAAAAAAAGTTTTATTAATTTGCTGCACAAGTTACCTGTAATGTAGTTTAGGATGATAATTCAATTTAAATATCAATATTAAAGTAATCACAACATAAGGCACTTCTTCATTCAAATGTTTCCATATTTTTAGAGATCATGCATTTGGTGCGCTCTAAAAAAAGAAATGTTGACTTTAATTAACCAGAGTAAGTCAACTGGTTCCACTAAACCTACTTGCTTAAATGTAAAAGGTACATACATTTACTTTTAGCACAATCAATAATGATGTACATTATCCTTTTACATTTAAGCATAGGTGTAGTGGAACCAGTTCATATAATTTAGTTTGAGTAAATTCAACATATCCTTTTTTAGAGTGTAATAATTTTACCCCAGTGAAGTTTTTGTGCCTAATTCAACAATATATAAGGACTAAAGTTGGCTCTACCTGTGCTGTTGACCTGCCAGGTAAAGGGTTAACCCATCAGAAACATGTTCACGCTCAAATTAAAAGTCAGCTTTACAGACTTGTGAAAATAATTTCTATAACCTGAATGGGTGATGAAGATGTGGAGCCTCTGCCCCAGCGTGTCGTCAGTTCTCTGTTCTACTGTTACATCGGGGTCAGACACAAGGTCGCTGTACACGCTGAGATGATGGCAGGTTTGTGATTAGAGCTGATGAACTCGAACACCCCAGTCTGTTGCGGCGTGGTCAGATGAAAGCTGTTGGTTTGCTTTAATTTAGTAAAAAAAAAAAAACATGTCTGGAATTTTACAAGTTTTATATCTTCTGTATATCAGCTTTGCAACAGCCAGGACCTGGTATGAGAATAGAATAGAATAGAATAGAATAGAATAGAATAGAATAGAATAGAGACTTTTTAAATCCCACAGTGGGGAAACTCCCTTGCTTTTGCAGCACACACACTTGGAGAAGAGGAAGAAGAAAAATGAGTAACAAGAATACAGATAAACACACAAAGGCAATAAGCTATTATTATTATAATGAATCAAAAGAAAACTTGGGTTTCCAGAACTAATAAGTTGATATTAATGTAATGTACATCTGGTATTTCACAATACTGAACACATACTGAGTATTGCATTGCACTGATGTTATTGTGTACCAGGATAATGCCAGTACCAGTTAAACTGAGGAGTTACTGCAGAGGGGAGGAATGTTCTGGTTTACATCTTAGATGTCTCAGTATTCCACTGAAGGAAGATAGATATAAGATTAAAAGGACAACATTTAGGGATTTCTTGCATCTTGTTTGGTTGGGATCAGAATGAAAACCATCCTTCTGAATGTGTTAAAAGTCCAAGACAATGAATACGTGAGCATCAGTGAGGCACGGTGGCATTAGTTTCATGCTTCGGGGTCTAGATTTACCAGCACCTGCTTTTAGTCTTTGTTTATTTCACTGATTGAGAAAGGCAACTGTGTGAAAAGTGAGTGAATCTGAATGATCTGTTAGTGAATTACAGCCCAAAAGAAACATCAACCAGCCATGTTTCTGTGCTTTTCTCCTCCATTCTTCAGTGTTTTGATGTTTTTCTTATTTCTTTCCTCATTTGTTTAATTTTGTTCACTGTGAGGCTTGAATGTTTGCTTGTTGTGTCCACACCCAGTCTCCTTGGAGGGCCTGGTTGGGGAGTGCGGTGAGGCGGTCTGTGGGGATTAACCTGGGGAATTTAATTAGTGAGGCTGTCGCCTCTGTTCTTAACATTTCAATCTTGCTGGGCTGTTTGGTGGTGCTGGAGCTGGACCCATGATGGCTGTGGGCTCAGGGTGGGTGGGGTGGGAGTGTGTGTGTGTGTGTGTGTGTGTGTGTGTGTGTGTGTGTGTGTGTGTGTGTGTGTGTGTGTGTGTGTGTGTGTGTGTGTGTGTGTGTGTGTGTGTGTGTGTGTGTGTGTGTGTGTGTGTGCGAGTGGGGGGGCTCAGAGGCAAGATGTGTTTGACAAACAGATTAGTCCAGCATCTTAGAGGAGAGGGAGGTGATGGGGAGACGGGAAAGAGAGCCTCTCCTTGTCTTTTTACATTTATTCATCGTCAGAGGAAAAATATCTTTTCTTAAGTAATGTTTGGTAGCTTTGATTTTGTAGCCATGAAATTTAGACAGGTACACAAATTTAGACTCAAATTAGTCAATTTTGTGTTTCTTTTGCTTATACAGCTAGAGTTATTGAGTTGCAGTTTGATAATAACTACAATAATTATTATAGACCATGACAGTTTTGAAAATCTAATTTAAAAAGTACATTTTGACCATATTAGGTTTAAATGGATGCATTTGGGTCATATTTCTTCTAACATTACTTTAAATAAGTATTTTTTGTATTATTTGTCCAAACCTGCTGAGTTATCAGCCAAGTGACGAAGGTGAGGAATCATCTGAAGCTACACTGTTGCGTCGTAATCCTGATGCTAAACTCCCCATTACCCCATCTGGGACCCTCCCCCCTCCCCTCAAATCAACGGTGGCAGTAAGTGTCTGTCTCCTGCCTGGGGGGGGGGGGGGGGGGGGGAACGGACGAGGGGGTGGGATGGGGGGGAATCATGTCCAGCAAATTAATAAAGCTGCTACAGGAACGTCGTCAAGTCCCGCCGGAGCCACCGGCACCCGTCCCTCTGCCGGAGCTGACCCACTGGTCATTGGTGAATCCCAATGTTTATATTCCACACACACTCGGGGTCCCCGGGGGTCGCCCCCGTGGGACCGCTGATAATTTAAGTCAAACATGATGTCCCTGCTTGTTTGACACCCATTTAAGGCTTTTCAATCACACGTGTTTGCTGCAGTCCATTAGAGAGCGATCCGTGTCTCAGTCTCTCAGAGACATGATCAATTCTTATTTGATCGAGTTCCTCCTCTAAAAACGATTTCCTTCCTCCTCTGAAGGAAAAAGATTGATAGTTTATTTTTTATAATGTAGTTAAATATTAATGAAAGTAGGACTTGTTCTGTCCTCTTTTGAGCCAGACGTCAACCCCCCCCCCCCCCAACAGGTGTGCCACTAATTTAGGACTCTTGAAGAGCAATGGAGCATCCTCATTAATGAACTGTAACATCATTACTGTCCGTGAGGGAGGAAAAGGGGAGGGGTCACACTTCCAAAGACTTAATATTAACATTTAAATAAGCTAATTGTCATGTTTGTGGGAAGCAATTTCACCCAAGACATGAAAGAATCACTCAACGGAGACAGGGAAAGTAAAAATCATATAATAATCTTTATTAGGAATGGTGAGTAAAACTAAGGGCGCTGCTCCAAACGGGAACAGGAAGAACCGTTTGCTTCTCTAAAATGAGAAGCAAACAGATATGAGATAAACCCGGAACTAAGGAACCGAGAATATGATTTGTTTCGGATGTTATTCTTACGGTTGATGACCAGGACTGGTGAGGATGGGCTAGGTCAGGTCTGGGAACAAGGAGGTTTCTGGGTCTTTGGGACCGGGTGGAAACGGACGAATGGCAGGAGTTCAGATCCAGGACAAGGCTGGGAAGCAGGCTGAGAGGCAGGCTGAGAGGCAGGCTGTGAGGCAGACAGGACAACGGGCGGACAGTGGAGAGCGGAGGCCAGGGGATCGTTGAGCAACGTGACGTTGGCAGACAACTCCAGACGACGGTAGGTTCTTTCTGAAGACAAAACGAGCGGGAACTTTCAGGACTTGACGACAGGCAGACCAACACTAAGGCTGGAGCAGGCAGACTAAGACTACGACTGGCTAGTAGTTACCCAAGGTGAGAGTATCAACCGGCACTGGAGTTGTGTCACACTGCTCCTTAAATACCCCTGGCCCTCTGATCAAGGCGCTCAGGCACAGCTGGCTCTCCGACACGCCCACCTGTGAACACACACCTGGGACAACTGCAGCATATTGACTGTCACTGGGAATGATCAGGGCAGTCCGTGACACTAATAAACCTAAATGTAATGTACTTTAGTGCATTTGAGGTTACTTGTTATTGGATTGGATTACTTCTATTCATCCTTTCATATGTTCACTAGTTCATGTCCATAGTTTACAGTGATTTTACCCAGTCAGCCCCCCCCCCCCCCCCCCCCCGACCGTTTGTTTATTCCGTTTTTATGGAAATGCAACAACAAAAACAAATGTCCGTGTTTGTCTTCATGAAAGTGGGCCAAACAACCACTGACAAACAGGGGGGGGGGGGGGGGTTGTAGGTCAGGGCGCCACAAGCCATGTGTAACCGCGCCTGTTGAGAGAGCACGTCACGCTGTAGTAAGCCACAATACACACAACAACACACAGACGCCCGCTGCCAGGGTGATGTAACGCCGTCTAGACGGAACAGAAACCGGAACATTTGGAATGATAAATATTCAGCGATGAAAGATTCCAAAAGATGCTTTTAGCAGAAGATGAAAGGGTCAGAAAGAAAAACAGCTGCATGTGAAGCATTTATTTCATGACTTCCCCAAGTCGTGTCAGGTGGTTCCACCAAACCCAGCTGCTTAAAAGTAAAGATGGACATACGTTGTTACGTTAAAAGTAAATGTGTAAATAACTCCTTACATTAAAGCAACTAGGTTTAGTGAAACCAGTTAATTATTTCATTTTTTACAGTGTATTTGATCATAAACAAAGTAAAATGAAGGTTTTGGGGCAGAAATTAGACCCAAATGGAGACGTTTAGACAGAATGTGCAACTTTTGGCGGGTTTAAGGCCAAACGTTGCACACGAGCAAACAAAACTGGTGAGATTGTTTTCTTTCAGGTAAAGATGACATAACTAGGGAGGTCTTTCTTCTACAGTTTGACTCGTCTGTTACATTGCTTCATTTTTCTTGTTGACCTGAAGGTCAAGATCCTCCTGGCCCGACTCGACCTCAACGACCCCGCCGGCCTGAACTCTCAAACACCTGCAGTGTTAATGATGTGTTCACTGGAGTATAAACTCATGTAGCGAACAGGAGACCTGCAGATCACACGCAGGTAAGCCATGCTTTTACTTAATCTATCTGGTGATTTGAAATCTAATTTTATTTATTTCATATTTTCTTTGCAGTATTGCTCATTAGCTGGATAAATGCTTATATGTTTTGTTTATTTCATCAACTGTCAGTCTTTAGAATTGGTGCAAAAACAACACATCAAGAAAAGAAATCTATTTAATCTGGAGGAAAATCTGAATTTTATACAAGAATACAATAATTCTGAGGCATCCATGTCTCCACCCGCTAAGAAATATTCATGAGTTTAAGTTACTTTTTTGAGGCATTTTTGACAAAGATTTGACTAATTTGCTATCCGTATCAATGCTGAAAAAGTGGTATTTCATTCATTTTGAATCAACATGAATTTTTTTACATGAACTCATCCATGCAACATGATATAATCATTTCTAAAATGTTCATTAAATATTCAGCTTAACAGACCAAAGTGTGCAGATTAAAAAATGAAGAAACTAAGGATAAAAATACAAGATTTAAAATAAATAACAGATTGACGTGATATTTTACTTATTTAAAAAGATATTGATACAGTTTTTATGGCTTCCATTATTTAATCACAGCTTGTGCGTGATTTTCATGAATTGATGGAAAAAACAACATTTTCCTTTGTTCAGGTTGAGAAATGAATCAAAAACATGCATTAATGACTCATAAACACGAGTGGCCCAATAGAAACGTAGCTGGCAGCTCAGACTGACCTGTTATATTTACATAAACTAGAGTAATCAAGTGTGGACCTCATTTAATTACAAAGCCGTGATTGTTTTGAGGTAACCACCTCTCACACATGCGTCATGCTCTTTGTGTGCGCCACAATACCTCAGGTTAGAGACAGATGCCCCCTGACGCTCGCTCCCATAAGGCGGGCACGTGATGGACGGCCCGGGTCCAGAGGCCTGCCAGCCTCATGGCATTGTGTCCCCCCCCCTCCCCCAGCATCACCCCCTCAACTCGGGCAGCCGGCCTTCCTAAGTACCCTTTTGTGTTGGTTTGGGGTAACAAAGCGGTGGCCAAGCCGCCGGTGTGGCACGCGCACACCCCCCTGGTCTGTGACCTAAACAGGTGGATGGAAGGGAAGGGCTGGTGGTGGCGGGTGACTGAGGGGGGAGGGGGTGGGGGGATGCATCTGTCCCCACACTCAACGACTCTCTGGGTCAGCCCATATGCTCCCAGGGGAGCGGGAGGCAGCATGCAGACTAACAGGTGGGGGGTGGGGGGTGGGGGGGTGGGGTGGGGGGGGGGGGGTAATACTGATAAAAATGTTCAATTAGCTGCATGAGAATAAAAATTTGACAAGAAAGAGACACATTTAGGAGTTTTGGTGGGACGTGGCTCTGATCGGACCGTACAGTTACGTGAGTGGAAATGCTAAAAAGATGCTCCTCTAGTCGCTCTTGCACCACTGGATGCAATTTTTCTGTCAAAGTAGCTAAAAACAAAACAAAAACAAAAAATCCCAAACAATTCATTCGATTGTGACTCCAAAAATCCTCCAAAACCAAGATTTTAGTGTTGACTCACAACTTGATCATCATCTCAGTTAGCTTGGTTGTTTTACAAGTTTCCAATAAAATTTTGAATTTTCTTTTTTAATATCAAGTCAAGATTTTCTCTGCATGCTGCTTGGCTTTTTAGCACTTAAAAAACTAAATTTACATCAAAAATCACTTCAAATGTACTTCCTGCAGCATTTAGTTAAACAGAAGCATCTGAGAGCGAGGATCCGTAGTTCTGCCGGTGGAAAACATCCGTCGTGTGATCGTGGAGCTCCTGAGAACTTCTGAACTTGCTGCTTTCATGTATTCACGACACGCTGGATGGAAGCAGACACTTGCTGGGTGTGAACTCAGCAGGCTTAGCTTCTTTTTTTGTGCGACGACACCCCTGAAACAGTTCATTGATGTATAACACTCGATGAAATATTGAAATAGGAAAAGAATAAATTCTGCATCTGGGGCTGATTTGCCTTTTTCTGTCCATCTTTGCAGGCAAACTAAAACTGATTCACTGACATTGTGAACACATGCTGCTGAGACCTGACTTAAAATGAACAAACTTTGCAGTTTTAGTGTTCCAGCTGATGAAAAAAAATAGCAAAAAGTAAAAGGAATCCTAAAATGTTACTTTTATGTTATAAAACGGGCATTTTTAGGGTGTTAACTAGCTCTCATCTTCACATCAGATGCTCCTGCTGTTTCCTACCTTCACAGAAATAAAAGCTTTAATGTAAATGTTCATTTTCAGATATTTAAACAAGATTTCTGTTGGAGGTCCGACGCGTTTTGTTAAAATATTTGATCTTGTACCTACGACCTCACAGACTTTAGCAGCTTTGAAGACCATTAATCACCACTTAGAGGTGATTAAATGTTTTCGTGCTGCAACATTGGACTAATCCAATTGGAAATTTTGAGTCTTGGACAACAGCACTCCTAAATGACCTCAACTGTTGTGGATTTTATGTTAAAAATTGTTTGTTTGTTTTTTGTGTGGATAAAATCTGACAATAAATCACCCATTTCTGCCAGAAAACGGCCTTTAAATGGACATCCTGTATGGGCTTTCACTAACTAGGTATTAGCTCAACCCATAATGTTTTTAACATACGCTGAGGTCTTCTAATCTTCTTATGGGTTTGAATTTTCCCCTCTCCATCTCTGAATAGCTTAACAAAATATGCTCCAGTAATGGACGGCTCTATCCTCATCCATCGCCCTCCTCCCTCCAACTATAACATGAAATAGGCCATCAAGTGGCTAATGAACTGATAAGCCCTCTGTGTCCTGCGGGGCTTATGAACATCATAAGCCAAATGTTTGGGCATATAAGTTTTTTTTTAGTTTTTTTATGTGTGCAGTAACCCTGTTGCTGCAGCTGAAAAATGCATCTTCATGTGTGTTTTCTTGCCACAAATAAATCAAAACAGGAAATTGATTATATTTTATTTTATTTTATTTGTAGATGTGTGGCCGCGCTCTTCCTGCAGCTATGGAGCTGCTCATTATCAGTTCTGGATCTACGTAAATCCATGGATTTGTCTGAGAAATTAAAATAACATGCTTTTTGCAGCGCTTACTTCAAATCTCTTTAGACTTTCTGTTTTAAAAAACATCTAAATCTGTTATTATGTAGGTTGCACAAAAACCCTTTTAATTTAATCTGTGACAAGATTATCAAATTCATTGATGATGTCACAAACTTAAACAATTTGAATAAAAAAAAAGTCGACTAAGCCTGGATGAGCACTTCCGAGGGGATACTGCAGGATTAACTTAAAATCTTATTTATTTTGGTTATTTTTTTATTACTTATTGGCCCATTTTACACATAATTGTGCTTGTTTTTCAAAATGTGTTTAGTCCTAAATGCACTTTATTTGTGCAATCATTGTGGTAATTAAGATCAGAGAATGATTTTTAAACCTTGAAATCAAATTTTTCTCATTTTAATAGTGTCCCACATTCCTGGACAGCTTCAAGCATCCATTAGTTTTTCTGCAACAAAGTGGATTCATTTGCATCTAAATGAAAAAAGAAAAATACTTACTTGGTTTCCCACAGAAGTAATAAACACTGGTTTCCTGCAAGCCTTCACAGAAAATGATCACCTGATGGATTATATTCCACTTTAGTTTTCTGATAAAGAATAAATAAATGCTTAATTATACAGTTCTTAATTAGTGTGACCTGTTTATAAACCAATAAGAAGTTTCATTAAATCAAATAAAGATCTGTTTTTGCAAGATTTTGAGCCTAAATGTCTTTTTCCTTTCATCATCTGGTAAATTTCTATGGATTGTGGGAAAGATGCATTAAATGTTATGATGGTGTTTTACTGTAAATCGGACCCCCTGGTATAGCTTCCTCTCCTTTAGTGTCATCTCTGCTACTGAGGGACCACATCTTCCCCTGCAGCCGCTGCGGCCTTTGCAGAAGAAACCTCCCGGTAGTCCCAGACTAGGACCGCTGTCCGACACCGGGGGGATTAAACACGCGTCTGTTGGTCCCATATGCTCTGTTACACTTTGGGCTTGATTAAAACTCATTATGGACTCGTGCGCTCTGGACGCACAGCGGAATCGAGCTGCTATTGGATTCGTTGTTGACTATTGATCCTCCTGAGTTCTTCTGACTGCATCCAAACGTCCACGTGTTTAGATAAAATAATCCCTGAATTAAAAAAATGTCTTCTTTTAATTGTTTCAGCTAAAATTTGAAAGTGACCCCAGTCTGAAACCTTTTTTCTCTCTTTTTGGTTTAGTTCAGGAGAAGCTGCGCTGCAGACGCATCTCATGAATATTCAGGCTTCTATTGTGCCCAAGTTCAATTGTCTTGCTGTTATGTTCATAACGGCGCATATTTGTGCGCTTTTCCCTCCAGAATTTATGATGACGCATTTTTTGCGCACTATAATAAAATTTTATTTTTTTGTCCGCGCAGGAGTGACATCAAAGTGTCTCTTCTCTTTACGCGTCGGTTATTTCAAGCAACGCTTTTAATTAGTGCGCTCCTCCAATGAAAAAGAGATTATTGGCAAAGTCAAGGATGCTAATTGAATGTTGGACTTCTAACAATTAGCCCGCTGCAGAGCCACGTCGACTCATTACAGATCCTCCAAAACCCGCTCTGACTTTATATTTAGAAAACTTGCGGGTTTAGATTTAGAAATCCTGCTTCAGTAGCAGATTTTAAACACAAACGATTAGAGCGAGTGGTTGTTTGGATAATAAATGATGTTCTGTGTGAAGAGAACTTTAAAAAAGTTGAAATTTGAATCAATTTTACTCTTGAAAAAAATCTTTGTAATATGTATGTTTCTACATCTTTTCATTTTACCCTCAGACTTTCCATAATATCAATTTCGTTAAAACGTTTTTATTTTATTTTAATCTTTAATAAAATTAGGTAATGAAATCAAGCTTTAAGAGTTCAGCCACGCTGATTTTTTAAGCCAAATAAAACATTTTCGATCCCCGTTGTCCTTCTTTGTTTATATCAACACTGAATAGATAAAGACGTTAAATCCACACATTTCTTCATCAAATACGTTTTAAATGAGTTGGAATAATAGTTTCTGGGTGGGAAAACAAAGCTCGGGGTTTAATTTACGCACTCACGTGGTAATCATGCTTTTTTTAAATCCAAAAACGTGTCATTAATTTAGGTAAAATTTTTGTTTTCATAATAAAAAAATACATTTGATCTTAAATGATCCCACACAGGCACACACAGGTCGTTTCTCTTGATGAAAGAGTGAGCTCACAGGACCTTTATTCATGTCTTTTCAGCGGTGAGGGGTGAGGTCACACCGTCTTTGGGAACCAGTGAAGAATCCACAATCACCGTGTTGAGATCATAGGAGGGAGGGAGGGGTGGGTGAGTGAAGAGGAGGGGAGGGAAGGGTGGGGGTGGGGGTGGGAGGTGGAGAGCTCTCATCAGCCGAGAGTCTTTTCCAGCATGGCTAACCCTCTGTTTATCACCATGTGTCTGCAAATTCTCGTCTCTGTTGTGATAATTTTAGTTTCCTTCTTTGTCCAAAAAAAGTAGAAATCTAATAAAATCACAACAGAGAGTCTGACACGTGCGGGGCTCACAAAGTGTGTACAATACAACAGATCACAGTTTTAAAGGCTAGCACAGATTAAAAAAACACATAAGTACCATTTCTTTAAGTCTCACACTGATTGTCTCTTAGAAACTACATATTGATTCCTTATAAACACTTTTTTCCTTAAATAAAGTAGTGCATCCATGTCCACACAGTATCCTCAGAAACACCTCAAGAGGTCAGTCAGCAGAGTTCAGAGTTTCAGTTCCGTCTGTGCTGTCTGCGTCTTCCCCTCAACAGGTGTTCGACATCTAAGCACAGAGGCACGCGCTGTCAAACTCGGATAAGAGATGGAAACCAGTAAATGAATGGGGGAAAATATTTGCCAGAGCTAAAAAATAAATTAAACGTGTCCTCTAGGAGGAGCAAAAACTGCCATGTCCAGAAAAAAAAAAGAAAACTAATTCGAGGCCCCTGAGAGCCCATCCTCCCCCCTCAGTCTGATTTTACGGGGTTTTTTTTCATGTCATCATCTCTTTTTGTGCAGAGTGACAGCTGGTTGCTCTGCTCACAGCACCTGGAATTTCCAAGAGGATGTTTGATCCTTATAATCCAAGCAATCGGCATTGAAGTTCAGCTTCCAGGACGCAGCTTGGTCCTTATAATCCAAGCAGTCTGCTGTGGAGTTGAAGCCCAGACCGGACGTCCCGTAGCCCTGAGTGGACAGGGACGCCGGGGACTGGTTCAGATGGCTCGTGACCGCATTAGTGCTCATGGGACTGAGAGTTGAACCGGGGCCTGATAACTGGTGGTGCATGGGTGTGAGGTAAGAGCCGCAGTCCATACCCCCGAAGTAGGAGGTGGAGCCAGCGTAGCCCTGGCTGTAGCCTGAGGCCTGGGTGTAGGTCATGGGGTAGGACCTCTGCATGCAGGAGGAGGAGGTAGACAGCGGGTCTGAGAGAGGAGAGATGGACGCTGGGCTCCAGATGGACACCGGGGCGGTGCTGGTGGAGATGGCGGGGACTGTGGTGGTGCTGGTGGGGGGTGTAAACTGTCCACTGGCTCCGCTTTCCGAGCTGACCTCTCTGGTCGGCGAACTTTTCTTTTTGGGTGGTCGCACCTTGTTCTGACCCCCGTTCTGCTGCTGCTGCTGCTGCTGGCGACATTTGGCCCGCCTGTTCTTAAACCACACCTGGAAACAACAACAGACAATATTATAAATAATAAATAAATACAAATACACAATGTCTTCCATACATTTCCAGTTTTTAATATTTAGTTAATTCTGTTACAAAAAACCCCCACAATTTAAAATTTATTTTAGACTCAAAACTTTATTAAGGTAGCGTGACTCGGGTTGCGAATGACCACAGTCACCAAGTCTTGTCATGTGTCTATGGTATGTATGTATGTATGTATGTATGTATGTATGTATGTATGTATGTATGTATGTATGTATGTATGTATGTATGTATGTATGTATGTATGTATGTATGTATGTATGTATGTATGTATGTATGTATGTATGTATGTATGTATGTATGTCTGATCTCAGAATTGTGTGTACTGAAACTCTAATTTCCCTCTGGGATTAATAAAGTATCTTTGAATTTCAATTTAATTATAATTTTTTTCTCAAAACGTTTTTTTATTTCATTTGATTTACAAAAATAGCTCTTAAGCTTAATAATGTATTGTTTCATAAGATATTGAAAAATATATATAATTAAGAGTTTTATATGATCTATTTATAAACAAACATTTGTCAACTAAATCTAAACAATTCACTCAAGAGATTTAAAAATATCACTTTTTCCTCAGGAAAATAAAAACACGCCCCACTTTAATTATTAATATAAAAATGACCCCAAACTCACCTGTACTCTAGACTCAGGTAGATTGATTTTCAGAGCCACCTCTTCGCGCATGAATATATCCGGATACCTTGTTTTTGCAAACAACGCCTCCAAAACGTCCAGCTGTGCGCGCGTAAATGTAGTCCTTTCTCGTCGTTGTTTCCGTGGCGTGGCTGAAATAACAAAATGTAACATTATAAAATCTGGGAAAGTCGGTTTCATAGTAACATTTTTACAATTTTGCAGGAGGCGACTAACAGGAACTTATAATTTATGCTTTGGTTGCGTGCGTAATTGCGCACAAACCTTTCAATGAAAAACAAATTGACCCACACTCATTACTTGTTTGAGAAGTTTAAAAATATCTTAAAAGTTTCCAAAAAGACAAACGTATCTTTTTGACTTCTAATTAAAATTGTTCGTTTCTGTTTTCTAATAAAAAATAAAATGGAAGAGTTTTAAATTTGTTTTTGGAAAAACATTTGAAGAGAAAAAAGGACCTTTAAGCGTTTTGGTCACAATTTATGACTTAATCGGATTTGGAAAAGAAAAATCCAATTTTAGCATGTTCATTACAACAAAAATCACAAAATGCATTAAAAAAAAGAAACGTTAAAACACACCTGGATAGCCCACCGAGGGATGCAATAGGTCCATCCCGGAAGTAGTTAAACTCAGTCCATTGACCGTGTAAGGTGGTTGCTTTAGATATGACATCATGCTAATGTTTGTTTGGGGGCCGAAGTTGGAGAAAATTTTGAAAATTGATGCCGCTCCCGAGGCGCCCTCGGTGTCCTCCGTTCTTCTCGGTGGGCTGTGCGTCAAACCGGAAATCTGCCAACCAAAAGAAGAGAAAGTGAGAAAAAGGAGTCGGGAACACAAAACGTGTGACTTCCTTAGTGAAATTAGCTCAGTTTACACGTTGATGTGGCGCAATCAGCGCTCCCCAAAAAGCGCATGTGCCTCTCAAAGCCTCAGCTCATCTCCAGCTGCCCCCCCCCCCCCCACACACACACACTCACACGCACACACACGAACACAAACAATGCAAGAGCGCTAAAACTGCAGCAAGTCCCTTGATTAAATCCGCTGCTCCTTGCTTAAGATATTTTTTTAAAATTTAAACTTCTTTTGCGTATTTAATTTTATGAATATGTGCGTCTTAAGAGCAAATTTATTGGATCTTAATGATATTTTCCCTTCAATAAACTTTTCAGTCCTGATTTTGATTCACGAACAGCACTTTTCCAGATGAGAAAAAAATCAGAAGACTTTCTTATTGGAATAATGATCCATCTGCTCCCTGCTGAACACGTGACCTGCAGCATCTCTTTGATAAACGTGATGTTTGTCTGCTGAACGTGAATCACTTCATCTTCAGTGACCCTCACCACCCGTTATCCCCACTGTGCCTCTTGATTAGTTGCATTTTTTCCCTCCGCCCTCAACATCCAACGGTTTTAACCCCCTCATCCCAATCTGTCACACTTAAAACGTGCCCGTCAACCAGTTGCTCGCGCACACCCGCTCAATAATAATTACCCCAAGCATTAATTATGATGAATGTTTTACTGTTGAT